>NC_134783.1:5369253-5381753 GCF_046742065.1 Oratosquilla oratoria
AAAAGTACCACTAATGCTGTTTACCTTGATTTGCCGAACTTTATTTGCATAATGCAGTGTTTCATAACCTGAGGTACCTGTACCCCTATGGGGTACGAAAGTACGAGACAGGATAGCCAGTGCACGGTACTGTATGTTTACTATGAGAAAACAAAGTAAGGTTCGTATCGCTATTATTTTTCATATGTTTGCATTGTATTTGAATTGGATGGGGGTACGAAAAAATGTTCTGAGATATCAAGGGGTACGGGCACTGAAAAAGGTTAAGAACCATAGCTCTAAGTTCTCATTTGTAAAAAGAATAGAAAATAGAAAATGAAAAAATGCCTTGAGGAACCAGTGCAACACTGTGAACATGTTTGGAAAGTAGGTCAGGGGACGGGGGCAGGGGCGCTGGGGGGTTGGAGAGAAGGCGAGTTCGCTAAATAATGTCACTTCACTCCCATTCCCCAGCAAGAGTTCCATCTCATCTTTGTTTCATTATGATCGACAGAAATTGAAATATCCTTCGGTATTCTCCACTTGACTGTGAAATAAATGCCCTTGTACCGTATTCTGATAGGCCCCTAGCGTAAGATCGAGATTGGCCCTCCCCGGAGGCTATTCCCGAGAGCGCCATTGAATATACAATATAATCCTCAGGAAGAAAACGATTAAGATTTGGAATGATGACTCGAACTCGCGGGGACTGGCCAGCGTGACACAAAGTCGATCTATAAATCAATTGATCGTATCGTTATATCAAATTTGAATGCTAGTAAATGTATATATAAAGGGAGAACCCAAATATTTTATATGAGCATTTAAACAAAGACATTTATTCCCCTTATAAGGGGGTGGCTGAGTCAACTCACACTTCTGCCCTGACTCTTCGTGGTGAAAAAAATAAATAAAAAGGGAAATCGCCAGTCCTCTGGCTCTGCCCCATGTAGTGGTATTTTGCGACAACCAAGGGAATACTGTGGTATTATTCTTGTCCCCCTGCCACAGAAACACAAGAATAATGAAATAGAAACTGATATTTCTGTAACACAAATGTGTGCGTGACTTTAGTCAGACATTCTTGTCTCCTTACATCTCGATGATAATGAGAGCCTTCACAGTTATGTCACTTTTTTTGTCGTCTGTCTCTAACATCATTATTGGCTTTTGGTTCTGCGGCTTTCCTCTTAAAGCAACTCTTATATCAAGTATCTGAGGAGAATTGTCGAAGAACTTACAGTACATATCCAGTAATTATATATATATATATATATATATATATATATATATATATATATATATACATATATATATATATATATATATGTGTGTGTGTGTGTGTGTGTGTGTGTGTGTGTGTGTGTGTGTGTGTGTGTGTGTGTGTGTGTGTGTATGTGATTCACCATGGTCTTGGATCACGTGTTGGCCTTGTGATCGACAGCTATTGCCCTCCTGGATGAGAGATCAGAACTTATATATGATTGTTCTGTGGGTAATGCTACACACGAGAGTTGGAGTAACGGCTCACAGCGCAGCGATACTAAAATTATTTCAGCCCTGCCCGGGATTCGGACTCGGACCACTGGAGTAGCGGTTGCAAACACTACCACTACGTCGTTGAGCCATGTGTTTGTGTGTATGCATCAGCATGTGCGCGCGCGCGCGTGTTTGTATGTGTGTGTGTGTGTGTGTGTGTGTGTGTGTGTGTGTGTGTGTGTGTGTGTGTGTGTGTGTGTGTGTGTGTTTGTGTGTGTGTTTGTGTGTGTGTGTGTGTGTGTGTGTGTGTGTGTGTGTGTGTGTGTGTGTGTGTGTGTGTGTGTCTGTGTGTGTGTGTGTGTGTGTGTTTGTGTGTGTGTGTGTGTGTGTGTGTGTGTGTGTGTGTGTGTGTGTGTGTGTGTGTGTGTGTGTGTGTGTGTGTGTGTGTGTGTGTGTGTGTGTAAGAGGCCGGTAGTGTACGAATGGAAATGAGCTAGGGCAGTAGAATAACTCAGACTCGACGCCTCCGAAGAGGGCAATGTTATGTCTAGGTGAGGGCGACGTTTTGTCTATGTAAACACACCGACGGTGGTGACTGTTTTTATAATCGCTTATGTAATCACAACATTGTAAGCGCGGGTTACCTTCGTTTGACTAATGCTGAGGTAAACAATTTTTGCTAGTGGCATTGAAATGGCTTTCCGGATTGGTGCAAGGTGCAGAAGGAGGAAAAAACTATTGGTGCATGAATTCAAAGTCACGCCCATAAGGAGTGACATTTATTTGAGAAGTCACCGGGGATTGGTTTAGAAAAATTAGTGACGTCAGACGAAGGTAGCTTAGCGTAAGATACGGGATCTCGTCAGACGTTCTACAGAGAAGAGATAGAGAAGATATAGGGAGAAGATATAGAGAGGGTGTAAGGAGAGAGGATCAGGAGACGATGTAGAGACGAGAGAAAAGAGATCCCGAGTGTAAGCTAAGGTGAAATTACAGTGAAAGAAGAAAGAAAATTCACCATCCTTTTATTAACCCAAAGGACGAGAGGAATAGGCATGGGGCCTAGAAAATAGTGAGACTACAGGAAAAAGAAGGCATTGGGCCTACTACTTAAGAGGAACTTGAATATTAGTGAACCTCACGTAACGAGAGGCAAGGGGCCTCGAGACGAGTGATATTACAAGTCAAATTTAAGTGACAGTGGTGACTAAGGGTGGTGAAAGTGGTGCTCAGCGGTGGAACGAACTGGGTGTTAAACACCTCCGAAGAGAAGTGGCGCCAGAAGTCTACGGGAACAAGACAACCAAAATCAAGAGTGTATTACGACTACGAGAGAAATCTACAACTTCAAGTAACTGCTACGTTGGGAACAAGCATTCTTCAAGATTCTTCAAGGAGATCATCATCTACAAGGCGGTCTTCAAGGCAGAGTGTGTGATGGAGGAGGAACAACGTCGTTGAGGAATGACAAGACCGTAGAAGGACGTCAAACCAGACATTGACATCACGAAGCGACATCGCAAGCAGCCAGGCTAAAGCAAGGTATTAGTAAAGTATGAGTACCCCTCAGAATTCTAACGTGTTGAGACACGAAATTCACACATCAAATACAAATATTCCAAAATTCACAGGAGAGTCTAACACATATGGTGTAAACAAGTTCTTGAACCTTATTGACACACTTATAGTTAGTAAAAACATTACAAATGAGAATCGTAAGATTGAGATTCTCAAGGAGAATATAGATCCAGAGCATGGAAGGGCGAGGTTTGTCATTAACTTTCAGCAAATGGAATTAATTAATCAATATGATAATTACAAGAAAGCCTTTCTTAAACATTTCATGTCCAAATGTGATCAGGATCCTATTAGATCATTGGTAAAAATGATTAAGGAAGTTAGGACAAGTGAAACTGACACAGAGTACTTAGCTAGATTAGATAGATGGTCAAAAGACATGAATTCTATCTTGAAAGATTCAGACTGGATAGAAAGATCTAGTGAGAAGATGGAAATCTCACAGGTAATCAAATTGATTACATTTAGCTTATTGACAAAGAATTCTGATGACTTAACAGCAGAAAGGCTGTACAAAGATTTAAAATCAAATATCTGTTTAGGAGAAGTAGATTATCTTCTTCAAGGATACAGTGAGACCAGAACAATAAACCCATATGTAATGCCTATAAATCAACAAAGCCAATATAGGAACTCTAGAGAGTTTAAGAAAACAGAAGTAGGACATAGGCGGCATGCTAGAAGTCCATCTAGGGATAGGGATACCAGAATCCTATGTTTTAATTGTAATGCTTGGGGACACAAGGCACAAGAATGTTTTTATGGGATTATTTGCAGAAATTGCAAATACGAAGGTCACAATGAGTATCAATGTAGGAACCCTCCATTCTGTATTTACCATAATAAAATCGGACACAGAACTCATGAGTGCCGAAATTTTCGGGTACCCCCAGGGCTAAGAGGAAAACCCCCAGACACAGAATAAACCATTTCAGACCTCCCCATATATATACCGATAGGCGGTATTGTGTTAAATATGGGAATGCAAGGGAGATGAAAGAAACTGACAAACTGATAATTACTGTTGGTAAAACTTCTGTAGGACCTCTCATTGCGGGTAAAGTGTTCAATAAGCCTATTCAAATTTTTATTGATACAGGGTCTGTAGTTAATGTAATTACTAGTAAAGTTTTAAACCAGTTGAACCCAGGAGTGAAAATGTTGGAACCAATCCGTTACACATTGCAAGGTGTAACTGGAAATCAGTTAAAAACATTAGGCAAGATTGAGCTAGAAGTTGCCTTATATACAAATGAACAATTGTACATCCCAGTGATAGTGGTAGAAGAGTCTGTTTTTCCAGGAGATTTATTGATAGGATTTGCAACTATGAGAAAAGAAAACATGGTAATTTGTCCTGCTGACTTAGGAATTTTAGTGAAGTCACAGTTAATCCCATTCTTAAATCAACCAGACTTAAGACCAGTGACAGGAATCAATGAATCCTTAGATAACATTTCTATCCTAGATAGCGAGGCCGAGCGGTCCAACCCTACAGAAAGTAAAACAATTTGTGAACCCAACTCAGAAGTTCAAGAAATCCCAGAGATTACTAAATTATTAACCACAGATGCCTTGAGAATTGCAGATTGCGGATTAACAAGGTCGACATTGTTACATCCCATGTCAATTAATAAGGTTGAAGTGTGTTTGAAAGGAATCAATGTAGACTCTGAAGTAATTACAGTCCCAGAATCAGTTAAACTTAAAGGATTGAAGTGGGACTCAGGGATTTATAAGACAAATAAGAACAGAGTAGAAGTATTAGTAATTAATACTATGAATAAAGAGATAGTTTTAAAGAAAGGTACACAAATAGGATGTATTCAGGTGTGTACTAAACCTATTAAGATTTTAAATGAGAATAGTGAGGAGATAGAATTACCAACTTCATCAATTTGCTCAGTACAAGAAGGCATAGACTTAAGAAATAGATATAAAGAATTATTACAATCAACTAATTGCCCTGAGTTGGATGAAGCTTTATTTGCTTTGCTTATGAAACATAAAAAAAAGCAATTGCTTTGCCGGGGGACGCCTTAGGCAAAACAACTGTTTTAAAACATCACATTAAGTTAAAACCAGGAACACAACCTATCTACATACCAGCCTACAGAGTTCCTCACTCTAGATTAGCTGTAGTAGATAAACTCATCACTGAAATGTTATCACAGGATATTATTGAACATAGTAAGAGTGAGTGGAATTTTCCGTTGATCTTAGTACCAAAGTCTGATGGGACTATGCGACCAGTTATTGATTACAGGGAACTGAATAAGCACACCATTCGTGACAGGTTACCATTACCCATTATCGGTGACATTTTGAGAAGTTTGGGAACTGAGAATAGATATTTTAGTACTATAGATATCAAATCAGCTTTTTGGCAAATAGAATTGCATGAAGATTCAAGAGAGTTCACAGCATTTTCTACTACAACAGGACATTATGAGTTCAAGAGAATGCCATTTGGGTTATGTAATAGTCCATTAACTTACATGAGATTAATGAATACTATTCTAGATGGATTGTTAGGAAACACTGCCAGTGTATTTCTAGATGACATTTTAATAGTTTCTCAGACTGCAGTGGAGCACTTTAAGAAATTAGATTTGATATTCTCAAGACTAGGAGAAGCTGGGTTAAAAGTAAAACTTGAAAAATGTAAGTTCTTGCAAGACAGTGTCATTTACTTAGGACATAAGATAGACAGACACGGACTGAGTACAGTAAATTCAAAGGTGGACGCTGTCAAGAATTTTCCAGTTCCGATCAATGTAGACAAGGTTAGGAGCTTTTTGGGATTAACAGGATATTATAGAAAATTCATTCAAAGTTATGCTGACATTGCTAATCCACTAAGTTCTTTGTTGAGAAAGGACTCAAAGTTCATATGGGGACCTGCGCAACAGCAAGCTTTTGACAAGTTGAAAGATAAACTCACAAGTTCACCCTATTTTAATTTTCCCCGACTATGAAAAAGAATTTATTCTTTGTACTGATGCGTCTGACATAGGGTTAGGAGGCATACTAATGCAAGAGAGAAATGGAACTTTAAAACCCATAGCTTACACATCCAGACTTTGTAATAGTGCAGAGAGGAACTATTCTATAACTGAAAGAGAAACTTTAGCAGTAATTTATTCTTTAGAAAGTTTTAGGGATATGATACTAGGGTATCCCATCAGAGTTTGGACTGATCACACAGCTATTCAGAACTTATTTAAGCATAAGAATCTTAGAGGCAGACTTGCTAGATGGTTTGCGATACTTCAGTGCTATGATGTTCAATTTAATTATATTCCGGGTAGAAGGAATGTAGCAGATCCACTTTCTAGAAACATTAGTCAACCAATGACTGGGACAGGGTTGATTAATTTTGTTTGTAGTATAGAAGAATTAGTAACTTTAGATGAAGAAATGCTAATAAGAGAACAGGGAGATGATGAGACATGTGATTCAATAATCAAGCATTTGATGAACCCAAGAGGAGATCCTCCAAAGCTACCAAAGGGGTATAAGATAGAGGAATTTCATTTGATTAATGGAATTTTGTATAGGAAAACATTTGTAAATGGGAAAGATATTTCTAGAGGTCAAGTAAATCAGTTGGTTATACCACAAACTCTGGTAAATGAGATATTGAAGTTACTTCATGATAGTGATTGTAGTTCACATCCTGGAAAGGATAAAACTTATAGACAGGCACAACTTAAGTACTTTTGGTTAGGTATGAAGAAAACTATATATGATTATATAGAAAAATGTGTAAAATGTGTAAAGGTGAAGGGAAATACACCAAAACCTGCTCCTATACTCACCTATCCCATTCCACAGAAACCTTGGGAAAGAGTTCACATGGATACTTTGGAATTACCACTAACCGAGAACGGCTTTAAATACCTATTTGTTGCTATTGATTATTTTTCAAGATTTTGTATATTACAACCCATAATCAATAAGAAAGCTGAAACTATTGCTTCCGTAATCTATGATCAGATAATCTGTAATTTTACTACACCTAACATCCTAGTTTCAGATAATGGGACTGAATTTAATAACAAAATCTTGGAAAATCTATGTAATGTGTTCCACATCAAGAAAGTCAATATACTCGTTAACCATCCCCAAAGTAATGGAGTAGTAGAAAGGTTAAACAAAAAGATAATTATATGTCTTAGAACCCTAATAAGTCCTCATAGTGTAACTTGGGATACTTGGATTCCTTGTGTTAAGTGTACCCTGAACAATCAAATTAATGTAGCAACTGGGGATACACCTCATTTTATAATTTTTGGGGAGGACAAAACTCTGCCATATGAAATGTTGACAGCAGAGCAAAAACCCATATATAATATGGATGATTATATATCCAATAGGATAAATACTCTTCAAAGTATTCACCAAAGAGTTAGGAAACATATGCAGGTGTATTCACAAGAGATGAGGGAACAACAACACAAAATAGCTCGTAAACTAAAATTGAAAATTGGGGAATTAGTAATGGTCAAAGCAACCTCACCCAATAATAAACTTTCACTAAGGTACACTGGTCCATATAGGGTAATTGATTCTGCAGGTGGAAACAAGTTTAAACTTAAACATTTAGAATCAAGAGAAGAATTGGTAGGACATTTAGATGACATAAGGAAAATTAGCTTGCAGATCTATGAAGATGATTATAGTAATACTTTGTGCATAAATATTGATAACCCTGGAGAATATGGAGAATATTATAATGATATTTTTCAAGAGTTGAACATTAATCTTGATGTATTTTACAGATAGTATTGACCATTTATATGTATTTGGGATGGGAGACCTAAACAACTGGAACTTGGTGTCAAGCAGATACATGGAAACCTAAAACCTAGGATCTGCTGTGGTCAGACTTGGAATCTTAAGGACTTAAGGACCTCTCATCTGAGTACACACATGAGTATTGTGACCATTTTAAAGTAATGAGACTATCTTTGAAAATGAAGTGTGTTGAAAAATAATATATGAAATTATGAATATTGAACAAGAAGAGACACTCAAACTCTAGAATAGTGTTTTGCAAATTAATTGCTATTGAAAAGATGATAAACCATTCAGAATTTAAAGTTATTGCTCATAGTGAATTTTATAATCAATTACATCCTTTCTGTAGACAATCTAAGAGAAAGCATGATCTCTTTTGTGTTCGAGAGGCTTCGCATGAACTCTCTGGTTAGGAATATGTCTGTTATGAACAATTGTCATTACCAACGAATTTTGGTAGACCAGATCCCTCATTGTAACATACAAGGA
The DNA here is from genome assembly GCF_046742065.1 of Oratosquilla oratoria. Lineage (NCBI taxonomy): Eukaryota > Metazoa > Arthropoda > Malacostraca > Stomatopoda > Squillidae > Oratosquilla > Oratosquilla oratoria. Next base: position 5,377,582 of record NC_134783.1, read on the forward strand.
TCTCATTACCTGTTTTTCCCTAACAAGACAAAGGTATCAATAAATTGTCCCGGGTTGAGTCCTAAATTGGATTTGGTTGAAGGTCTTGTCTCTATTCAAGATAACTGCGAATTGCATGCAGACACTATTTCCACCATTTCTAATACCCTTAATACAATGCATTTAACCGAGGACACCTACATTTCAACCTTCAACTTCACATTGCCTGAAAACTCCCCTCCCTTGAAAATTAAGAGAAGACCATTGTCAAGATCTCCCTCAAATGATTTACATATGTTACCAATCCTAATCATACCCTTACTTTCAGTGTTAGTGGCAGCACTGATTGCCTTTGTTGTATTCCGGAGATTGGCTCTGTCAAAGCAAATCAACCATGTAACCGCTTAATTCAATACCTTATATATATTGAGATGCATGTTATTCACATTTATAGGTATTATGTTTATGTATTATTCCCAATTTATAGCATGAATGATGTATTTTGGAAGATAGATTAACAATAACGCAAGGGTAGATTAGCTTATTCTAGAAATATATTAGCAAGCCCTGTAAGAGGGAAATAAGAAATTGGTCGGGACGACCAAGGGTAGCTGCCGAGCCCTGTAAGAGGCCGGTAGTGTACGAATGGAAATGAGCTAGGGCAGTAGAATAACTCAGACTCGACGCCTCCGAAGAGGGCAATGTTATGTCTAGGTGAGGGCGACGTTTTGTCTATGTAAACACACCGACGGTGGTGACTGTTTTTATAATCGCTTATGTAATCACAACATTGTAAGCGCGGGTTACCTTCGTTTGACTAATGCTGAGGTAAACAATTTTTGCTAGTGGCATTGAAATGGCTTTCCGGATTGGTGCAAGGTGCAGAAGGAGGAAAAAACTATTGGTGCATGAATTCAAAGTCACGCCCATAAGGAGTGACATTTATTTGAGAAGTCACCGGGGATTGGTTTAGAAAAATTAGTGACGTCAGACGAAGGTAGCTTAGCGTAAGATACGGGATCTCGTCAGACGTTCTACAGAGAAGAGATAGAGAAGATATAGGGAGAAGATATAGAGAGGGTGTAAGGAGAGAGGATCAGGAGACGATGTAGAGACGAGAGAAAAGAGATCCCGAGTGTAAGCTAAGGTGAAATTACAGTGAAAGAAGAAAGAAAATTCACCATCCTTTTATTAACCCAAAGGACGAGAGGAATAGGCATGGGGCCTAGAAAATAGTGAGACTACAGGAAAAAGAAGGCATTGGGCCTACTACTTAAGAGGAACTTGAATATTAGTGAACCTCACGTAACGAGAGGCAAGGGGCCTCGAGACGAGTGATATTACAAGTCAAATTTAAGTAACAGTGGTGACTAGGGGTGGTGAAAGTGTGTGTGTGTGTGTATGTGTATGTGTGTGTGTGTGTGTGTGTGTGTGTGTGTGTGTGTGTGTGTGTTTTTGTGTGTGTGTGTGTGTGTGTGTGTGTGTGTGTGTGTGTGTGTGTGTGTGTGTGTGTGTGTGTGTGTGTGTGTGTGTGTGTGTGTGTGTCTGTGTCTATGAGACACTGAGACTAGTAATTGAAGGAGGATACAAGAAGAAATGTGTTTTGATCCAAGTTAATTCTAGGAATGAAGCTCTTCTGTGAAACTAATCATGGATAAATACATAAACACCTCCATCCATCCATGTACATATATACATATATACATACATACATACATACATACATACATACATACATACATACATACATACATACATACATGTATATGTAGACATACGTGCATATACACATGCATATATACATACATACAATCATCCTGAACATAGACGTGTACATGCATACATGTATATGCACACACACACACACACACACACACACACACACACACACACACACACACACACATATATATATATATATATATATATATATATATATATGCATACATACATGCATACATACATATATACACACATACATACATACATACATAAATACATACATTCATACATACATACATACATGCATACATACATACATGCATATATACATATATACATACATAAATACATACATACATACACAAATACATACATACATACATACATACATACATACATACATACATACATACAAAAATACATACATACATACATACATACATACGTACATACATACAAACATACATACATAAATATATACATACATACATACATGCATAAACACACATACATACATACATACATACATACATACATACATACATACATACATACATACATACATATACAGTGCACACACATACATACATACATTCCATTCATTTACTACACGGTTGGCAAAGTTGTTTCTACCTACTTCCAAATTGAATCTATTTCCGGACAGTTTGAGACCATTGTTTCTTGTCTGATTCTCATTCAATGTGAAAATTTGGTCACTTTTGATTTTGTCAATTCCCTTTAAAATCTTAAAGACCTGTATCAAGTCACCTCTGAGTCTACGCTTTTTTAGGGAAAACAGATTCATGTGTTTTAGTCGATTTTCGTATGATTTATTTTTGATATTTGGAATCAGTTTTGTGGCTCGCCGTTGTACTTTTTCCAGTCTGTCAATGTCTTTAATGAGATTCGGTGACCATACAGAAACAGCATATTCCAAATGTGGACGAACTAACGATTTATATAGCTTGTTAATGAGTGATGGACTTTTGAAGTCAAAAGATCGCGCAATCAGTCCCAGAATCTTATTTGCTTTCTCAAAGGCTGAAATACATACATACATACATACATACATACATACATACATACATACATACATACATACATACATACATACATACATGCATATATACATAAATAAGTACATACATACATACATACATACATACATACATACATACATACATACATACATACATACATACATACATACATACATGCATACATACATACATACATACATACGTACATATATACATACATATAAAAATACATGCATGCATACATATATACACGCATATATGTATACACATACATACATATACATACACACATGGATGCATGCATACATATACAGATACATGTAAACATACATACATACATACATACATATACATACATACATATATACATACATGCATACATACATACATACATACATACATACATACATACATACATACATACATACATTCATACATACATATATACATACATACATTTCTATCAACAAACCATATAACTGTATGGTTGTAAATGCTGCGATTGAAGAAAAACAGTATGTTACACGAGCTATTTCTGAGAAGGAATGTTGAACAAACAACACTGCCACCTAACAGCATCTGCTATGACCACGAATTGGATGTCAGAAGGAAAACTCCCTCTAATTGATCAACCAATCCTAAGTGACTGGGATTTTTTCTTTCTTTTTTATTACCTATTTTGTTCGTTAATAGTTTTTGTTAAGACCGAGCCATTAGGAGAAGTTGGGTCTGTTTTTGTTATCGGTATATGTGCCGCCTGATCGATAGCAGAGGTACAAGACGGAAGTTGCTGGATTAGTGCCAAGGTAGAAAATCAAAGCAAATGATGAACATTCAAGGAAATCATATATAGTTTACAATTTGATGTTTGTTTACCTATATATATATATATATATATGTATATATATATATATATATATATATATATATATATATGTATATATATGTATATACATACATACATATACCAAGGCTTTTTCCCCCTTACAAGGGAGGTAGCCAAAAAGGAAAAGGCATAATATCATTCCCACCCATTCCATCCCTGAATACACTCAACACCCCTCCACCCTCCCTCTTATCTTAGCACCTCCTGGATGACGGGTCATCCCTGCACCTTGTCCACTGCCCTGGGTCAGAAGCAGTGTCGCAAGACACAGCACATCCACAGCAAGGCCGCTTCATTAAATCGGCGACCCTCCCCCCTCTCCGTCCCCCCATGCATAAAAGGAGAAGACGGGGAGAAATCCCTTCGGGCTGCGTCAAATTTTGCTCACACATACTACCTCATCCCCCATCCCCCCGTCCATTCTACCTCATCCATCACAACATCATCCAAATACAACCATTCTCCATTCACCCCTGTCTTCTGTCCTCTCCCGTCCTTCCTCAACAGACATTCCCCTCTTCCCCAAAGCCCCCTTCCCCCCATCC
>NC_134783.1:5386753-5391753 GCF_046742065.1 Oratosquilla oratoria
ACCAGTCAGGAAGTCCTCCATCCATTTTAGTAGGTTCCCTTGTATTCCTCCTGTGTTCCAATTTTGTTGTTGTTGTTTTTTTGTAATTTTCTGTGTGATACTTTGTCAAAAGATTTTTGCAAGTCTAGGAAGGCACAATCAGCCCATCCATTTCTTTCTTGCACTATGTCTATTAGTCTTGAGTAGAAGCATATTAAGTTTGTAGTGCATGATCTTCCTTGTCTGAACCTAAATTGTCTTGGGTTTATTATGTTATTGTCTTCCAGATGTTTTACCCATCTAAACTTGATGATTTTCTCACAAATTTTGGCTATAGTGCTTGTTAGTGATACTGGCCTATAGTTGGTGGGTTCTTCCTTGTTTCTTCCTTTATATATTGGTGCAATGTTAGCATTTTTCCAGTCTTTAGGTATCTTTCCTTTTTTGAGTGAGCTATTTATTATGTTGTGCATTTTGTCCGTTAGTTCTTCTTTGCATTCCTTTAGAATCCAATTTGCAATTCCATCCGGGCCAATGTGATTTTCTGACGTCAAGGTTTGATAGGTGTTCTGATATTTCTTTTTGTGTTGTTGTAAACTCACTCATGGGGGGAGATTGCTTGTTATTATCTTCGTCCCAATTTTGTATTTTCTCTCTGGTGAAGACAGATTTAAAGTGATTGTTCATGACTTCGGCCATTTCTAATTCTTCTGTGTATCCTATATTCCCTTGGCGTAATTTTACCATTTCCCGTTTGTTTTTAAGTTTACCATTCACATATTGATAGAATAGTTTGGGTTGATCTTTGCATTTATCTATAATATCCTTTTCATGGTTCCTTTTCTCCTCTCTTCTCACATCAACATACTCATTTCTATAGTTTATATAAATTTGCCAATTACTAGGTTTTTTATTTTTTCTCCACCTTTTCCAAGCTTTGCCCCTTCTGTTTTTTGCCTCACTGCATTTTTTGTTGAACCAACATTTAATGTACTCTCTCTCTCGCTTTTGTCTTGGTACATGCCTGTTTACCCCTTCATTGTAATTTTCCATCAAGATATTCCATTTCTCATCCACTTTTGTCTCTTCCATGTAGAATTTTTCCCAGTTTGCATTCCGGAAGAATATCTTTAGTGTGTGTGTGTGTATGTGTGTGTGTGATTCACCATGATCTTGGATCACGTCTTGGACTCGTGATCAATAGCTAATTTCCCTCCTGGAAGAGAGCTCAGAGCTCATATATATGACCGATCTATGGGTAATGCTGTGACCTTACTCCCCGTCCACGAGAGTTTGAGTAACGACTCGCAGTGCAGCGATACTGAAATTATTTCTGCTCTGGTCGGGATTCGAACCCGGACCGCCGTAGTGACGGCCGGGAACTCTACCAACTACGCCATCGAGTTGTGTGTGTGTGTGTGTGTGTGTGTGTGTGTGTGTGTGTGTGTGTGTGTGTGTGTGTGTGTGTGTGTGTGTGTGTGTGTGTGTGTGTGTGTGTGTTTGTGTTTGTGTGTATATATGTGTGTGTGTGATTCACCATGGTCTTGGATCACGTGTTGGACTCGTGATCGACAGCTATTAGCTATTTCCTTCCCAGAAGAGAGCTCAGAGCTCGTATGTAACCGATCTATAGGTAATGCTGACCTTATACGCCCACACACACCCAAATCCCCGCCCACGAGAGTTGGAGTAACGACTCACAGTGCAGCGATACTGAAATTTTTCAGCCCTGGTCGGGATTCGAACCCGGACCGCCGTAGTGACGGCCGGGAACTCTACCACTACGCCACGAGTCGCGCGCGCGTGTCTATGTTTTACTGAATATTACCGTTGTCACCTGGAGATGTAGGAATTTGTTCTTTTTCCAGTCTAGGATCTGGCAAGGAACAGACTGAGTACAACGAAGGCGATTACTCCCTGTCGCGGTGTTTGTTGGTTGACTGGTTGACTGATGGCTTGATTGGTGTTTGCTCCAGATCCAGAGACAAAATTGTTGCTGCTGCCAGGCGGTTCCTGGAATGACGTTTTTCAATCTACAACGAGGAAGACTTTTTAATAATATAGACACAAGTCCGACCTTGCCTCCGACTTGCCGGATGGCCAGAAACGTCTTGATGGCAGATACGCTGTACTGAGCCAGGCCCCCTCAAGAAGAACGGACTGAGCGCCTGTTTCGTGTCAGTTCCAGAAATAAAGCTCCCTATATGCAGGTCATAAATCCTGCAGAGTTTGCCAGCTATCATTCCGATCTCCGTTTTCCTTGAGACAAATCCGTAATCGCGTTTTGACAATTAATCATGCATTTGTGAAAATGTCCTTATCGTTGCAGATGTTGTATCGGAGGGTATGAAACCCGTGATTACGCCAAAGGAAAGAATATCTTTTGTTGTTGAATAAACAATCGAGCATCATTTTCACGAAACGCAAATACATGAACCTATTTGAAGGAAAATTAGCAACCTTTTTTCATAGTACTTTTCAAGGTGCGCAAATATATGATTGATAATATTCTACACAAAAAAATCATATCTATATACATACCAATATATATATATATATATATATGTATATATATACATATATTTTTTTTTTTTTTTTTTTTTTTTTTTTGGGGCATACCTGACCCCACCCAGGGTCAGAAGGAATGCAGGGAGACACAGCACACCTACCGAACGGCCCGACAGCCTAAGCTGGTTTACCCCCACCGTTTCATTTACATGGCGACCATCTCCCCTGGTCCCCCTATACTTGTACATAGAGAAAACGTTAAAAAATCCCTTTGGACCATGTCAACTTATTGATCATTCACAGCCATTCTCCACTCATACCTGTTTCGTGCCTTTTCCCTTCCCCGCCCAAAAAATATTCTTCTTTTCCCCAATGCCCCTTTCATCCCATCCATTTATCTCATTTTTGGCCATCCCCTCAAGTTTATTCCATCTACCTCTACCTTACCACTATGCATCACTTTCAGTGCTCTTCGCACCTTATCTTTTCCCTGCTATTGGCCTCTCCCATCACGGTCAATTTCATAGCTCCTCCTACTGATATAATCATTCCTTCCCTAACTTCTTCTCCATTCAACACTTCTCTGAAATACTCTACCCATTTTCCACTTACGGCCTTCACTTCCATTACTATCTGTCCAGTTGCACCCTTTACCTTTCACTCAACCTGACTCACCTCTCTCACTCTCTTCACCTCCTTCCACAAGTTATTCTGACTTTGCTTAACTGGTTCATGGTCGACAGAGGAAAGGGAGGGGAGAGAGAGGAAGAGAAAAAAAGAGAGAGAGAGACAGAGAAAGGGAGTGGAAAAAAGAGTGATGGAGAGACGAGGGAAAGACAGAAAAAGATAGATAGATAGAGAGAGAGAGAGAGAGAGAGAGAGAGAGAGAGAGAGAGAGAGAGAGAGAGAGAGAGAGAGAGAGAGAGAGAGAGAGAGAGAGAGAGAGAGAGAGAGAGAGAGAGAGAGAGAGAGAGAGAGAGAGAGAGAGAGAGAGAGAGAGAGAGAGAGGTAGAGAGAGAGAGAGAGAGAGAGAGAGAGAGAGAGAGAGAGAGAGAGAGAGAGAGAGAGAGAGAGAGAGAGAGAGAGAGAGAGAGAGAGAGAGAGAGAGAGAGAGGAAGGGAGGAAGAGAGAGATAGATAGATAGATAGATAGAGAGAGAGAGAGAGAGAGAGAGAGAGAGAGAGAGAGAGAGAGAGAGAGAGAGAGAGAGAGAGAGAGAAGGGGGGGTTATTAGTAATTCGTCGGCGATTATTGGCGCTTCTATCCTTGGGAGCAATATATCGTGGAATAGGTGGAGTCACTAATGATATTCCCTCGAACAGTTTGTTCGAGAAAAAAATTTGTTCGTATGCTCACATGCCATACTGATCTTTTTTTAAGCAAATCCATGCATTTTGCATGTGTTTACTACCTAGAGTTCTATCATAAATTTATCATATTTCTTTTTAACTTATTATTTTTAAATCATACGACTAATTTCTTTAATTACAAAAAATTATAGACTTTCAAAACCTTGACTGTGCACATAGTTGTCTTCTGTGCGCTCATTGTAGAATGTGAGAGATGTCAAGTATAGAAAGAGACAAAGAAAAGGAAAAATAGGCGAGTAAAGGACAGGAGAAATGCGGAGATGTCAGTTTTATTTCTATTTTAAATAGAATAAAAAATATTTCTGTATATCAAGTAACATGGATATATATGTATTGTACAAAGACTATGAACTAATGTATACTAAAAACAAAAAATTAAGAATCTCATCACCGTTGTTGTACATAGAGTATTTTGAATGTAGGTATTTTGAATGCCCAGCCCCGCCCCGCCGCCCCGGCCTGCCCGCCAAGCCCGGCCCCTCCGCCCCGGCTTGCCCAGGCCAGCCTCACCGCCTTGGCATGCACAGGCAGCCCCGCCACTGGTGCCAGTGCAGCCGCAGCTACCGCCGCTGGCGCCAGTGCAGCCGCAGCCACCGCCGCTGCCGCCAGTGCAGCTGCAGCCACCACCGCTGCCGCCAGTACAGCCGCACCCACTGCCGCTGCCGCCAATGCAACTTCAGCCACCGCCGCCGCCGCCGATGCAGCTGCAGCCACCGCCGCTGCCGCCACTGCAGCCGCAGCCACCGCCACTGCAGCCTCAGCCACCGCCACTGCAGCTTCAGCCACCGCCGCAGCCACCGCCGCTGCCGCTAATGCAGCTGCAGCCACCGCCGCTGCCGCCAGTGCAGCAGCAGCCACCGCCACTGGCGCCACTACAGCTGCAGCCACCGCTGCTGCCGCTACTGCAGCCGTAGCCACTGCAACCCCCGCTGCCTCCACTACAGCCGTAGCCACCGCCAATGCAGCCGCAGCCACCGCCACTGCAGCTGCAGCCACAGCCGCTGCCGCCGCCGCAGCCACCGCCGCCGCCGCAACCACTGAAGTAATCTCCATGGACTGCGCCAAGCCTGCATACCATCTCTCGGACAACACACAAGATCCCGTTAGTCTTCCGGCACCTCCGGACACACAGGCTACAAACCG
>NC_134783.1:5399253-5426753 GCF_046742065.1 Oratosquilla oratoria
ATTATCAATAGTCACCTCTCCTTTGCTTTCAAAATCAGTTGAGAATTCCTCATATATCTTCGTGGAATATTTTGTATCGCCTTGGCACGGTCATTATCAAAGGTCAGTGAGGTGAAAATCAAAGTCAGAATTAAGCTTCAGAGATGATTGACTGATTCGGTTTAACACTGCGAACTACCCCCTTCAGAATCTGATGATCCATGTCCTTGGTTAAACTCGCTCGCGGCAGGGTTCGAACCCCCGTCAACCTCGGACCTCCGTCGCAAGCAGTGATATGTACTCATTTCAAAATGGTCTCTTATGATTCTTTCGATAAACATCTACCTTGTAAAAATTAACCTGTAATTTCGACCAATTGATTTGATATATTGGTGATTTCCATGTTTGTATGTGTTTATATATTAATTCAAACCGCCGCGTTTCCAACAGTGGTGATTTAATTATAATGTAAGTAAATGGATCGTTCACACACAACCGCGTAGTTTTCCTTGATGATACGGTACCGCTGAAGTTTCCGCGCAGTTCAAACCGCTAGTGTGAACAAAGCATTCTAATTTTCTGCTCCCAACCGTTGGCACGATTTGTTATTGTAATTCATCGTTCTTAGATATCTATGATATATTGAGTGCTCCCACGCCGTCTCCATGGTAACGTTATTCAAATATTTCAGACTAACTAAACATTGACACTCCATATATATTTAGAACCATACTTGCATCCTAACCAAGACGGATTGAGCTATTGTGGTGAGGTACAGAGGCTGTCTCGTCCACTACGGGTTAGGCCGGTGGACCTGCACTGAATCATCAAGGCTGTACGTTTTCATTTTTACTTTCATTTCCAACTCTGCTCAGAGTATGACCCTGTGCTAAAAATGTTAACTTTACCTTGACGTTTTTGTCTAATAATTTATTATCAAAATCTCTTATCTTTCTTGTTTTCCTATCTTTATTGTTGTTGACCTCTGTTATTTTAATATCTTTATCATTCTATCTTTATTATTTTTCTATATTTTATTTCCATTTTCATTATTCTATTTTTCTTGTTTTGTTTTTTTTATTATGCTATTTTTATTACTGTATATTATTTTAGCTTTATTTTTCTATCTATATTATTACATCCTTACTATTTTTCTGTATTATTTCACCTTCATTATTTTTCTATCATTATTATTCTATTTTTATTAGATTTCTATCTTTATCATTCTATCTTTATTATTTTTCTATCTTTATCATTTTGACGCCTTTGGTGGAACAGCTCTTTTCTTGTTTTTTGTTCTGAGACCTCGAACTGGAATAGTTGATCTACGACGCTCGACCAACGTGACGGATTTATCTTTCATCCTTCACAGGTTTAACTCACACGCAATGCCTTTCCAAGAGGGAGGAAGGAAAGGGGAGGAGGAGAAGGAGGAGAGAGAGGGGAGTGGGGAGGAAATCAGAATCCATCACGGAATACTAGTCCTTAATTCATTTGCTTCATCTTTATTACCCTCGCAGCCTCCATCATTACTATCATTACCATTACTGTGAAATCACCCGCAGGTTGCAAAAATGTCAGACGGAATGTGGAGTCCGGATTCTGGTGAGGCAAGCAAATTGTGTTCATGAATCGCTCTTGTTAGCCCTCCCTCCCGTCCTGCATGCTAAGCAGGGCGGCTGTGTGTGTGTGTGTGTGTGTGTGTGTGTGTGTGTGTGTGTGTGTGTGTGTGTGTGTGTGTGTGTGTGTGTGTGTGTGTGTGTGTGTGTGTGTGTGTGCATGTGTGTGTGTGTGTGCGTGTGTGTGTGTGTGTGCGTGTGTGTGTGTGTGTGTGTGTGTGTGTGTGTGTGTGTGTGTGTGTGTGTGTGTGTGTGCGTGCGTGCGTGCGTGTGTGCGTGTGTGTGTGTGTGTGTGTGTGTGTGTGTGTGTGTGTGTGTGTGTGTGTGTGTGTGTGTGTGTGTGTGTGTGTGTGTGTGTGTGTGTGTGTGTGTGTGTGTGTGTGTGTGTGTGTGTGTGTGTGTGTGTGTGTGTGTGTGTGTGTGTGTGTGTGTGTGTGTGTGTGTGTGTGTGTGTGTGTGTGTGTGTGTGTGTGTGTGTGTGTGTGTGTGTGTGTGTGTGTGTGTGTGTGTGTGTGTGTGTGTGTGTGTGTGTGTGTGTGTGTGTGTGCGTGTGTGCGCGCGCCCGAACATGGGTGTGTTAGAGAGAGAGAGAGAGAGAGAGAGAGAGAGAGAGAGAGAGAGAGAGAGAGAGAGAGAGAGAGAGAGAGAGAGAGAGAGAGAGAGAGAGAGAGAGAGAGAGAGAGGAGGAAGAGAGAGGGAGGATAGAAGGAGGAGAGAGGGAACAGAGAGGGAAGAGATAGATAAACAGACAGACAGACAGAAAAACAGACGAGGCGGGCAAAGATAGATAGGCAGATGGGCATAGACAGAAAGACAGACGGACAAAGACAGAAAGACATACAGACAGACAGACGGGCATAGACATACAGACAGACAGACGGGCATAGACAGAAAGACAGACAGACAGAGCCAGAGTTAGTAGACACCCATCCAGCCAGGCAGACGGGCAGACAGATAGAAAAGAGTGAAGAAGAGAGGAAAATGGGAAGGATGGGTGATGAGAGAGGGAAAATTGAGTGGAAATCGAGGGAGAGAGAAGAGGAGAGGGAAGGGGGAGGAGAGGGCCGCGGTCTGAACGAGGGGAAAAGAGAGGAAACGAGGTCTTGGCGGCCGGAGAGGGGGAGGAGGACGGGGGAGGGGGAAGGAGGAGAGGGAGAAAAGGAGGCAGGCAGGCAGGCAAGCGGGCAGGGAAAGGAGTGAATTCCAAAATGCTGTCGATTCGTATGATGACTGATGGGAGTAAATGGGAATAGAATAGAATAGAATAGAATAGAATAGAATAGAATAGAATAGAATAGAATAGAATAGAATGGAATAGAGTAGAATAGAATAAAAAAGAAATTATCAAAATTGAAAAGAACTCGAATAGAATCAAATCAATTCGAATATGAAAATTATATTACAGAAGAAAACAGAATAGAACAGAAAAGAATAGAATATAAGAAAATAGGAGAAAATAGCATGTAATAGAATAGATCTGAATTGATGGAATGAGAAAAATTAAATGAAATATAGCAGAATAAAATATGATAAATTGGACAAAATATACATAAGTTGAGAAAGAAATGAAATAGAATATTTAGATAAAGATTTGCAAAAGGAGGTAAGTGTCAAGGAATGAAAAATGAAAAGCATTTGAAGATTTTCTAAACTCATGCAAATTAAAAAAGTAAAAAGAAAATGTAAAAATGGAAATTTAAAAATACTGTCATAAGATCAGAAATATATGAAAAAGATATAATGTATGGAAGAAAGGAAGAAGAGCATAGAAATGGAAGATCCATAATGTGAAAAAGAAGATATGATTATAAGTGGGCTGGTGTTCAAATTTTTACAAAAATTCTGATCTTACATTATTTTTCATATTAGATAATAATATAAAGGGAGACAAAGGTAGATTTGATTTATCCATATATATATATATATATATATATATATATATATGTATATATATATATATATATATATATATATATATATATACATGTATATATATATATACATATATATATACACACATATATATATATATACATACATATATATACATATATATACATATATATATACATATATATATGGGTAGGAATTTTTTTTTTATGCATAGTTCGTTGAAAGTGATGGCTAGCTGTACACTTAGTATTTTCTTAAAGCTATTTTCTATATGCCTTGATATGGTCTTATTCTCTTTTGAAAGAAAGTTTATGACTTCATTATCGGTAGTAATATTTGCTAGATCCCGATTGTGTATACAAGACCCTTCTTCAGTACATGGGGATATTCTTTCTCTGTGGTTAGGGTTAGAAAGTTTACCGGAAATATTTTTACCACAACCATAGAGAAAGAATATTTCAAACTACCCGAAATCATGATCTAACAAAAATGACTACCTACAGTGAGGTCATAAACCTCCTACCAAAGGAGCTTGAGAGCTCATGGAAAAAGTTAATTAATAATTGTTTTGCTGTCGTTTTTAACAGAATATGCCTTAGAGAGAATCTCATGCCATGCTTCACCAATATATATATATGCATATATATATATATATATATATATATATATATATATATATATATATATATATATATATATACTCGAATTCTACAACACCGTCATCTAGAATTATGAGAAAAGAAACAATATAGATTTAAAATATCTAGACTTTGCAAAAGCTTCTGATACCGTCCCACACGAAAGACTACTTACTAAATTAGCTTCACACGGAATAAGTGGTACCCTATTAAGTTGGACTAGTAATTGGTTGAATGATCGAAAACAGAGAGTTGTTTTAAATGGAAAAAGTTCTAGATGGAAATTTTTTACAAGTGGAGTTCCTCAGAGTTCCGTTCTTGGGCCACTTCTATTCATAGTATATATAAATTATATAGACCATGGACTAAAATCTGCTGCTTCCAAATTTGCTGATGATACAAAACTGTGCGGAATGGCAAATGATCACTTAAACCAATTAAATATTCAAGAAGATTTAGATCAATTACAGCAATGGTCTGAAAAGTGGCTAATGAAATCTAACACAAGTAAATGCAAGGTAATGCACATAGGTAAAAATAACAGTAAGTACGATTACAAGTTATTTGGAAATTCGTTAACAAAAGTGGATAGTGAAAAAGATCTCGGCGTAATTATCAGTAACGATCCCAAATCATCCAAGCAGTGTATTTCAGCCTCTGAGAAAGCAAATAAGATTCTGGAACTGATTGCGCGATCTTTTGATTTCAAAAGTCCATCACTCGTTAATAAGCTATATAAATCGTTAGTTCGTCCACATTTAGAATATGCTATTTCGTCACCGAATATCATTAAAGACATTGACAGACTGGAAAAAGTACAACGGCGAGCCACAAAACTGATTCCAAATATCGAAAATAAATCATACGAAAATCGACTAAATAATATGAATCTGTTTTCACTAAAAAAAAACGTAGACTCAGAGGTGACTTGATACAGGTCTTTAAAATTCTAAAGGGAATTGACAACATCAAAAGTGACAAAATTTTCACATTGAATGAGAATCAAACAAGAAACAATGGTCTCAAACTGTCCGGAAATAGATTAAATTTGGAAGTAGATAGAAACAACTTCGCCAACCGTGTAGTTAATGAATGGAATAAACCTCCTGCACAGGTAGTGCAATGTAGTTCAGTTCGAAGCTTTAAAAATCATTTAGATAACCACCTAAGCAAGATGCTGTAATGATTACAATTTATTTCATATTATTTGTTTTTGTTTTGTTATCATTTGTTTGTTTTGATTTTCATTCATTATTAGTTATATGTCAATTCATTATTATTTACTATTTACCTGTTTGTTTATTATCTAACTATACCTCTGCATTTATTTATGTATTTCATTTGTCATTATTATAGTTTTTATTTATTGATTTATTATATTTTTTCTCATCCGACCTAGATATGGACCAAAAGGTCTCCTGTTGGCATGCTCCGCCTTTGTAATATATATATATATATATATATATATATATATATATATATATATACATATACATATATATATATATATATATATATATGTATATATATGTACATATATATATATATACATATATATATATATATATATGAGAGAGTGGGTGGAGGAAGAATAAGCGAAGATGGGCTGGAACTTTTTATTTATTTATCTATTTATTTTCATTATTAATTATTATTATTATTATTATTATTATTATTATTATTATTATTATTATTATTATTATTATTATTATTATTATTATTATTATTATTATTATTATTATTATTATTATTATTATTATTATTATTATTATTGTTATTATTATTATTATTGCTTATACGTTTCGACCGACTCGGTATTCTTCAGTAAGCTGTCTAGAAACAGTTTGGACCTCACATTTATACATCCGGGGACGGGGACATGGACAGGTCATCCTGCTGGCTGTCTGGGGATTCCCTTTCCCGTACCATGCATATGTTTCCCAATTGTATTTATAATTAATTTACTTGCTGCCTTTGACAAACAAACAAAACCTTCCCTGTCAAAAGAACACACACACATATATATATATATATATATATATATACATATATATATATATACACATATATATGTATAATATATATGCATATACATATATACATATATATATATATATAGATATATATATATATATATATATATATATATATATATATATATATACGTTTGTGTCATTTTGACAATTGGAAATAAACTTCTGCTGGGATTCGAACCATCGCCAGAGCGGATTGCTTCTTACAAGGCGAAGACCATACTCGTCACACCACCACGACCCTTATATATATATATATATATATATATATATATATATATATATATATATATATATATATATATGTATATATATATATATATATATATATATATTTATATATATATATGCATATATATAACTCTGCCATGGGAATGGCGTAAACCAGTACCATGCCGGTCCCAATCCTGGATAAAAGAGGAGGGTGGGTTGTTGGGATAGGCCTAGGAAACCGGCAACGTAAAATAAACCTCTGATCGTGAAACGCATGCGGAGCCTCGGAATGGACGGACCCACTGGATGACGACACGACACTAGAAATAGGAAAAGGACAAACGCGATCAAGGTAGCTACTTTAAATTATCAACTTTAAATAAAAAGAAGAGGAAATGATATCACTAATAAAAGAAAGAAATCTTGATGCCTTGGGATGCTGTGAAACGATAATAAAAATCAAAGGAAGAAGAGTGCTACATGACAATCATCAGATAATTTGGAAAGGTAGAAAGGACACAAAGTATAGAGTTGCATTCATACTGACCCCAGAAATGGCAGATAGAGTGAAGAATATAACACTAGAGAATGAGAGAATGATGAGCATTACAACTTAAGTATACCCAAATTAGTCTCATACAAGTATATGCTCCACAACATGGTCGACCATCTCAGGAAAAGGAAGAATTCTATGAAAGATTACAGAATCTCTGATACCGATGCGATCAACCTAAATGTCATAGCACTAGGAGATCTAAACGGACATATAGGACAAAATAAAGATGGAATTAGAAACAACATAGGAGAGTATACTATTGGAGATAAGAACCTTGATGGAGGGCGGATATAGGATTTCTGTGTCGCTAATAATGTTGAATGTTACTATGAATGGTATAGTAACTCAACATTAGATGAGGCAAAAAAGAAGTCACGGAATCAGTCACTGCTTTATTGGGTAACTGCATACACCATGCTCTCTCTCTAACAACTGGCTGGAGAGCGTCCTTTCTTTGGGCACGCTATATCCTTACGGTTATCATTTTCTCAATTAGTTTCACTTATTCACTTTCACACATACAAAATGATATAATAAAATTTAGGTAATTACAAAAATATCCTATTTCATATTCATTCCACTTTCACATTACAAGAATTAAAATGATAATTAGATAAGTAAACAGGAATGATAATCATACGACCTCTCACGGACACTTCGAGAACAATTACACATACATACGAACATACTTCCAATTACGCATTACTTTTATATTTCCTAAATGAATATACAATAAATGCTCGGCCAGCTATCTGTCGCTGACCCCAACGATGTTTAAAATTGAACAAGGATTAGTATTATGCAAATATTGCTAGTTAAGTATATAGATAACATAATAAACAAGCAGTACAATGAGATAGACATAATTTGTTAGCATGAAGGCATAAAATAGAATACACGTATGTATGAAATTTACTAGAAATAAAGATTTTGAAAAGAGGTAAGTAGAGAACGCTTTGGCACTTAGACGGTTTGGAGGTTCAAGAAGAATTTGTACGGATGCGAAGATTATACAGGTGGGGCACAGGTGAAGGTTAAGTGGGAAGGGAAGGAAGATTTGTGTCAGGGGAAGTCAAGGAAGTCGGAGGTTCAGTGTCGCAGTCTACACCTCGGGAGAATAGTTTAAGGTTGTCCAGGCGCATAATGGTTTCTGAATCTGAATTTAGGTGTTTCAATTTGACTTTGATAGTAGGTTCAAAGGCGAGGACACGGAAAAGACCAAGGAATTTAGGTGAAAGCTTGGAAGAGGGAGAATGGTTCAGGGCATACACGATGTCACCTATTTCAATGTTAGGCTCCCTCGCATTTTTATTATGAAAACGGGCCATTTCGTCTTTGGCGAGAGAAAGAGACTGAGTAATTCTTTTGAAGAGAGTGCTGAAGTTAGCAAGTGAAACTTTGAAAAAATCATCAAGGTTGTATATAGGGCCTATATCTGAAGTAAGGAGGTCATATGGAAGTCGCTTGTCTGAAGCAAAGATGACAAAGTGAGGCGACTCCGATGTGGACCTATTGATAGCACTATTAAGGCAAGACTGAATCATAGGGACATGGTGGTCCCAGGAGAGATGAAGGTCAGAAGAGCATAAATAACCGCTAAGGCTTCAATTTCGGTAACAGAATAGTTACGTTCAGCTTTGTTGAGGAGTCTGCTGGCAAAGGCAATGGGGCGAAGGTGTGTGTCTTGTTCTTGCATAAGGACAGCACCAAGACCTTGGAAAGAAGCATCAGTGTAGAGAATGAAAGGTAAGTTATAGTCAGGAAAAGCTAAGACAAGAGCCGTAGTAAGGGCATTCTTTAAGTCTACAAATGTTTGCTCCTGGGCAGACGACCAATGAAAAGGAACATCCTTCTTTAGGAGTGAAGTAAGAGGAGCTGCAATAGTAGAATAATTCTGGATGTACCTTCGGTAATATCCTGAAAGTCCAAGAACGGAGCTAAGGTGCTCAACGTCTGTGGGACGAGGAAAGTCAGCAACAGCTTTGACTTTATCAGGAACAGTAAGAATGCCATGAGAAGTAAGGACATGACCAAACAAACGAATTTCTTTCTTATGGAAGGAGCATTTGCTCAACTTGAGTTTGAGGTTGGCATCAGCAAGACGAGAAAATACCTGTTGAAGGGTTTGAAGGTGTTCTGGTATTGACTTAGAAGCTATTATGATGTCATTCATCATTATCACCAAGTAAGACATCAAGAAAAGTAATCAAGAACAGTATGTATAAGTCTTATGAAGACAAAAGGAACAGAGGTTAGACCCATAGCTAAGCGTTTGAATTGAATATGACCAAAAGGGGTTGAGAAGGCTGTCAGGTGTCGGCTTTCTGGAGTAAGAGGAATCTGGAAATAGCAGGACATTTGGTCTAAAGTTGAAAAGACAGCATTATTCTATAGTGCAGAAGGATTGGAGGGCGTTTCTCAGGGCGGGGGCTGTGACATCTCATATAAGCGTCCATCTTTTGCATGATGATAGACTGGAAACATCTCCAGGATTTACGTGACGCGTTTATAAGTAGCTCTTGCCTTAATTTCACTCTCGAGCTGCATGATGATGGGTCCTTACCCTTCTTAGACGTGTTTGTTAAGCCAATTGATAGCAAATTCGTGACTTCAGTTCACGTCAAAGAAACTAATGAAGGAAGATGCCTGAACGCCGAAGGAGAATGTCCCACCTCTTATAAAAGAAGTGTCATCCGCTCTTACGTCAACAGAGCATTCACCCATTGTTCTACTTGGCCCCTACTCCATCAAGAGCTTCAACGCCTACAGCAAGTCCTTGTGAATAATGGATTTTCCAACAAGGACGTCCAGTCTATCATCATGCAAAAGATGGACGCTTATATGAGATGTCACAGCCCCCGCCCTGAGAAACGTCCTCCAATCCTTCTGCATTATAGATCTTTCATGACTACAGCATACCGTACTGATGAAAGACTATTGAGGGAAATAGTTGAACGTGGAACCCGTCCCATAGACCCCGAGGACAAGTTGGAGCTCCGTATTTTCTACAAAAACATCAAAACCTCTAACCTCATCCTAAAAAATAACCCTTTCCGTACCCAAAACCTCCTCAAAAGAAGTAAAGTCGTTTACGAATTCATTTGCCCACACGAAGACTGCAAGCTTCGTCCTTCTTTCTATATAGGAATGACAACTTCTCTTTTCCGACGCCTCACTTGCCATTTACAGAACGGAGCTCCAAAGAAACACTTTTCTGATACACACTGTACTCTTTTGTCCAGGGAGATCTTGGTCGACAACACGAGGATCCTAGATTCTGCCAATGACAACCACCGGTTGGAGATTCTAGAGGCCCTTTATATTAAGGGAAAAAAAAACTCTATGAATATACAAAATGGAATGACCCCGCTGGCTCTGGCTACTCTACATGGACACTCATTCACCACCATAATCAACTCCAAAAGAAGATTTGACAGAATATCACCAAGTCAGCCCCCGGACATAAGGCACACACTACAAGCAGCACCAGAATCACAAGAGACAGATTCCCACTGAGTCCACCCTTGGACAAAATGCCCCATATTTATTGTGACCTCTCCCAATTACCAATTTAGTTTGTTTTTTAACTGTAACCTCTCCCAATTACCACTTTAGTTGTATTTAAACTGTAACAGCTTTGTACAAAATATATTTCGTACTTGAAAATGCTCAAAGATGAGCGAAACGTCATACAGTAGTATTTTATTCCGCCTCCCCGATGAGCCGAGATCTCTGATTAGAAAACTTGAGTCTATCAACAAGAAGTTGATTCTAGCCCAAGCTGCGTTCAAACTTAATTAAACATGTATGTATATATATATATATATATATGTATACACACACATATATGTATATATATATATACATATACATATATATACATACATACATATATATACATATAAATATATGTATATATATGTATACATATATATATATATATATATGTGTGTGTGTGTGTGTGTGTGTACACACACACACACACACATATATATATTATATATATATATATATATATATACATATATATATATATATATAAGTAATGAGAAAATGCCAGACGAGACATTAGATATGATTTGATCAAAATACTACTTCATGGTGAAGTACACATACATATATTCTACAAAATGACTAACTGGCGACTTTCTATATTTGTAGGTCTGAGTGCAGCGGTGAATGTGGTGAAATCAGTCTGATTCGGTTTGCCGATCTGTGAACACTTGTCAAGATGCAGGGAAACATGGAGCAACGTTACGCCATCAAATTTTGCGTTAGTCTTAAGAAAACCAAACAAGAAGCATATGGAATGTTAAAGGAGGCCTAGGGGGATGAATAGATGAGCCAAGCAAGTTTTTATCGGTGATTTAACAGATTTTCTGAAGGAAATGAACAGGTTGATAATGAACCCGGATCTGGAGCACCGAAAAGTGAAAGCAAGAAGGAAAACACTGAGGAAATGCAAAGGTTGGTGATGCAAGACCGTCGAATATCTGTGAGGATGATAACTGAAGCTGTTAGTATTAGTATTGGCACAGTAGAGACAGTTCTGACCGAAGATCTGAAGCTCCATAAAGCATGTGCCAAGTTAGGGCCAAAGATCCTCCCCGACGACCAGAGGCAGTTTCGTGTGGAATGTTGCACTGACATTCTCGAAATGATAGAGGCTGATTCAGGTTTCCTGAATAAGGAAGTGACTTGCGACGAGAGTTGGGTGTTCACCTACGACCCTGAGAGCAAACGTCAGAATGCTCAGTGGAAGCACGCGACCTCCCCCAAACCCAAAAAGGTAAAGATGAGCAAGTCGCAACAGAAGGACATGGTCATTCCTTTCTTTGACTCCCAGGGGCTCATTCACGTTGACTGGGTTCCTCAGGGTCAAACCGTCAATAAGGAATATTACCTTACTGTTCTGAAAAGGTTCAGGGAGAAGATGAGGAAGAAGAGGCCTCAGCAGTTGAGGAGTGGCCAGTGGGGTTACTAAGCTAGATAGAGTGAGAAATGAGGAGGTGAGGAGAACAGGGGTGGAAAGGAAGTTGGGAGATAAGGTTACAGATTGGGCAGCAAAATTAAGCGAAAGACCTGTAGATCAGATGTGGAAAATATTTCAAAATACGCTCACTAAGATGATTCATACTTACATTTCTTTTAAGGACAGACGTCCCCCAAATCAGGCTCACCCAAAGTGGCTCGACAAAGAAACTGAAAAAGTATGGCTAAAAAGAGACAGGCTTATAAAAAATATGAGTGCTCGGGTGCATCTAATGACTATGAAAGTTATGTATCAATACAGAGAGATTTAAAAAAGACAATATAAAAAAAGAAAGCGACAATACGAAATGAACATCGCTGATAAACCCAAAGAGAATCCCAAAGAATTCTATAGTTACATTAGAGATGAAAAGGTTGTAAGGAATCACATTGGTCTACTATTATCTGCTGACGGTCAACTTGAATATTCAAATGAAGGAATGTGTAATATTTTAAACAATTATTTTAGCTCGGTATTCGTAAACGAAACACCTCAAATTGAACTCCAAACTGAAACCTGTGAAAAGTCTAGGGTAAACTTACTCACTACGGTAAATATAACAAAAGAAAAAATTAAAAGGTGTATAGAGGAACTCAAAGTTAATAAAACACCAGGGCCTGACGGTTGGCATCCAAGAATCTTAAAGGAAATGAAAAATGAGATTATTGTTCCATTAGAAATTATTTTCAAGAATTCCATCATATCCGGAGATGTCCCAAGAGAATGGAAGCTAGCTAACGTTACTCCCATATTCAAAAAAGGTGACAAAAAGAAGCCAAATAACTATAGGCCCATAAGTTTGACTTCAATCGTAGGAAAAATAATGGAAACTATCATCAGAGATGCTATTGAACATCATTTAGAAAGTAACCGTTTGATAAATGATAGCCAGCATGGTTTCAGACGGAAACGTTCTTGCGTGACTAACTTACTCGAATTCTACAACACATTTATCTCGAATTATGACAAAAGAAACAATATAGATTTAATATATCTAGACTTTGCAAAAACTTCTGATACTGTCCCCCACGAAAGACTACTTACTAAATTAGCTTCACACGGAACAAGTGGTAGCCTATTAAGTTGGACTAGTAATCGGTTGATCAAAATCCTGAAGACACACTACGCTGTCTTCGCGCGTGTACCAAAGAAGCCTCGTTTTATGGACCCGATGGCAACATGTGTGTCCAAATTGATGTTGTTGCCATGGGGCTCCCCTTGGGCGTCTTCTTTGCTAATTTTTATATGGGCACTATAGAAAGGAGAATTTTTCTGCATCACCCCGAACTTCTACCATCTGTATATGTAAGGTACATAGACGATGTTTTCATCAGTGCAGAAAATGAGAACAGTATTTTACAAATTGTGAGCACCTTTAAACGTCATTCCTCCCTTGACTTCACCCATGAACTTAAAGCCAACTATAAACTCCCCTTTTTGGACGTTTTAGTTCACCGAGGCCCTCACTCTTTCACCACCGAAGTATATGTAAAGGCTACAAACCTGGGTTTTTGTCTCAACTGTGCTAGTGAGTGCCCAGAGCAATACCGCAGGAGTGTGGTAAATTTCTTTGTTAAGAGAGCCCTTACACATTCTTCAACTTGGACTACCACCCATGCTGAATTACAGAGAGTCTCACAACTACTTGCCAATAACGGTTACCCAAAATAATTAGTTGATGAGACAATAAAGCGACATCTAGACGGTTTCATGACACAAGCCCCCTCAACAACAGAAAAACCTTGTCATATTTCCCTCTTCTACAAAAACTTCATGTCTTCCGCATATAAAGAAGACGAAAAGGCTTTAAAAAAGATCATCAACACACATGTGATCCCTACAGACCCCAACGCTATCCTGAAGCTCATCGTTTTTTACAAAACAAAAATAACATCAAGCCTCATCGTGAAAAATAGTTGCCTCCCACAGACAAGGCCTTTACAAGAGGTGAATCTTATATACCAATTTCATTGCAACTTTGGTAACTGCAGTCGCCTCAATTCACGGTATATTGGTTCAACTACTACCACTTTGTCAAAAAGGATGACGGCACATTTGCAGGATGGGGCCATACTCCGTCACAGCAGTAATACACATGGACACTCCCTCACCAGGCAACAATTAGAAACACAAACAACAATACTGTATCGAGAACAAGACAGAAGGAGATTAAGGATGGCAAAATCAATTTTTATTCGTATAGATCAACCCTCCATCAATATCCAGCTACAGCCTGAAGTTTCACTCCCATCAATGAGGAAACCCTACCAGTAACCTACGGGGAACCCGTCATCGCTAGGTGGGTAGCTACGTCGACTTCCTGTCCCAGGGTTTCTTCGCGGGTACAACATCTCCCCCGCTACACCTCATAAGATATCCTGTCCCAGTGTTTCTTCGCGGGTACAAAATCTCCCCCGCTACACCTCATATGTCATTCCTTTTTATCATTGTGTATATTGTGACTCATGAAGATGACCTCTTATCGGGTCGAAAGAAGTCTAGAGTAAACAACATGTACCTTGGAGATTCTCCAACCTCCGCTCTCTCATTAGAAATATCGAGAGTACTTCTTACAAATTGAACAATGCCACTACTGCTGTAGACTTCAACAGAGCCTGTATTCAGAATGGCCTCCTTCCTATATATATATATATATATATATATATATATATATATGTATATATATATATATATATATATATATATGTGTGTGTGTGTGTGTGTGTGTGTGTGTGTGTGTGTGTGTGTGTGTGTGTGTGTGTGTGTGTGTGTGTGTGTGTGTGTGTGTGTGTGTGTGTGTGTGTGTGTGTGTGTGTGTGTGTGTGTGTGTGTGTGTGTGTGTGTATCTGCAACCGGGACCTATTGACAATGGGTGATTTCAATTTTACTGACATTGACTGGATCACCCTTGAACATGGCAATATGGGTAGTCGCTTGATAGATTTTCTCGGTGACAATTAGTTCACCATATAAAAGAGCCCACAAGACATGGAAACATACTCAATCTATTGATCACTAGCCGCAAAAGCATGATAACCGATGTAGAAGTTGGTGAAACTATTGTAAATAGCGATCACAACTTAGATTCAAAATGCTGAAAAAGTTTGGAATAGATACTTGTGTATCTAAAATACCCGATTTTAGTAAAGCTCAGTTCATAGGACCACGTCAGAAGCTTCAGCTTACAGAATGGGAGGCAAAATTAAGCGAAAGACCTTTAGATCAGATGTGGGAAATATTTTAAAGTACGCTTACTAAGATGATTCATACTTACATCCCGTTTAAGAACAGACGCCCCCCAAATCAGGCTCGTCCAAAATAGCTCGATAAAGAAACTGAAAAAGTATGACTAAAAAGAGACAGGCTCATAAGAAATACAAGTGCTCGGGTACATCTAATGACTATAAAAGTTATGTAATAATGCAGAGAGAACAAAAGGCAATAAAAAAACGAAAACGACAATACGAAATGAATATCGCTGATAAATCCAAAGAGAATCCCAAATAATTCTATAGTTACATTAGAGATAAAAAGATCATTAGGAATCACATTGGTCCACTATTATCTGCTGACAGTCAACTTGAATATTCAAATGAAGGAATGTGTGATATTTTAAACAACCATTTTAGCTCAGTATTCGTAAACGAAACACCTCAAATTGAACTCCAAACTGGAACCTGTGAAAAATCTAGGGTGAACTTACTACGATAAATATAACAAAAGAAAAAATTAAAAGGTGTATAGAGAAACTTATAATTAATAAAAACACCAGGGGCTGACGGTTGGCATCCAAGAATCTTAAAGGAAATGAAAAATGAGATTGTCGTTCCATTAGAAATTATTTTCAAGAAATCTATAATTTTCGGAGATGTCCCAAGAGAATGGAAGCTAGCTAACGTTACTCCCATATTCAAAAAAGGTGGCAAAAAGAAACCAAATAACTACAGGTTTCAATCGTAGGAAAAACAATGGAAACTATCATCGGAGATGCTATTGAACATCATTTAGAAAGTATATGTATATGTGTATATATGTATATATATATATATGTATATGTATATGTATATGTATATATGTGTGTATGTATATATGTATGTATGTATATGTCCACAAACCAAAATGCCGTAGCATATTTGTAAAATGTTTAAATATAACCCACTGTCGGAGAAACAAATCAAAAGAAACAAACGATCTGTATATTTTGACGACAACTGTGGTCCTCCTCAGCAGATAAGTATAGAGATAAGATGACAAGAATATATACAATAAGAATTGTACATAGTAGGAACATGGGAAGGTGGTTAAAGTCACATGTCCGAGGTGGGATGGACTCGAGATAGGTGACGTTTGTTTCATTTGCTTTGTTTCTATGACAGTGAGTTATATTTAAACATATGTATATGTATATATTTACATATGTATATATATATATATATATACATATACATATATATATACATATATATATACATATACATATACATATATATATACATATACATATACATATATATATATATATATATATGTATATATATATACGAAAAAAGCTGGAGTCCGGGAACCATAATGGTGGAAACTTAGAAACCCCAGACTCAGAAGTCTGGTGTTGTCTACGTTTCCACCATATATATATACTGTATATTATATATATATATATATATATATATATATATATATATATATGTGTGTGTGTGTGTGTGTGTGTGTGTGTGTGTGTGTGTGTGTGTGTGTGTGTGTGTGTGTGTGTGTGTGTGTGTGTGCGTGTGTGTGTGTGTGTGTGTGTGTGTGTGTGTGTGTGTGTGTGTGTGTGTGTGTGTGTGTGTGTGTGTGTGTGTGTGTGTGTGTGCATACATGTATATATATTTCACTTACATGTTGAGAGCGTACTAAATTTGTGAAAAGAAAATAGCAAAAATGGTCCAATGAATCTCCATGGCAATTTGAATATGTATTAAGGATATTGAGCCTACAGTAGACGTTTATCAAAATCTTGGAACAATCCGTCATCAAAAATTCTTTCGTAGAATTAGGTTACTTAAAAACATTGGATGATAATGATGTCTATAACAACATATTGTCATATATATTGCCTACTATACGCTCTTACTAAAATACTCTTGTTCCTGGTATTCGCAGGAGTGAGCTGGCTATGGTCTGTGTGCTCCAAGGAGTCCATTCATGGTGTGACATAAGTCGTGCCAAATCAACCTTAGTACATGCCTCTCTTTCTCTTATTACAAAGGCGGAGCATGCCGACAGGAGACCTTTTGGTCCATATCCAGGTCGGATGCGACAAAAAAATAATAATAATAATAAATGAATAGATAAAAACTATAATAATGTAAATACATACATACATATACCAAGGCTTTTTCCCCCTTCCAAGGGAGGTAGCCAAAAAGGAAAAGGCATAAAAACACTCCCACCCATTTCATCCCTAAATACACTCCACACCCCTCCCACCCTTCCTCTCATCTGAGCACCTCATGGATGACGGGTCATCCCTGCACCCTGCCCACCGCCCTGGGTCAGAAGCAGTGTCGCAAGACACAGTACATCCACAGCAAGGCCGCTTCATTTAATCGGCGACCCCCCCTCTCCGTCCCCCTTTGCATATAAGGCGAGGACGGGGAGAAATCCCTTCGGGCTGCGTCAAAATTTACTCACACATACTACCCCACCCCCACCCCCCGCCCATTCCTCCTCATGCAGTCACAACATCATCCATATACAACCATTCTCCACTCACCTCTGTCTTCCGTCCTCTCCCTTCCTTCCTCAACAGACATTCCCCTCTTCCCCAAAGCCCCCTTCACCCCATCCATCCACCTCATCCTAGGACGTCCCCTCATGTTCACTCCCTCCACATCTGCCTTCCATACCTCTTTTACTAGTCTTTCTTCACTCATTCTTTCCATGTGTCCAAACCATCCTAATATTCTTTCATCAACCCTATCTCCCAAATCCTTTTTCACCCCTGTTCTCCTCCTCACCTCCTCATTTCTCACTCTATCCAGCCTAGTAACCCCCACCATACTTCTCAGACACCTCATCTCAAACACATTCAAACTCCTTCTCTCTTCTTCTCTTATGTTCCACGTTTCTGCCCCATACAGTGCTGTTGGCACAATCACTCCTTCATACAGTCTCCTCTTCGCATCCATTCCCAAATGTCTATTCCTCATTACACTCTTTAAACCACCAAGGCATTTACTCGCTTCTCTCAATCTACATTTTACCTCCACCTTCACTCCACCTTTTCCTGCTACACTTGCACCCAAGTATCTAAAACTATCCACTTCCTCCAGTCGCTCTCCCTTAATGTTCACTTCCAGTCTACTGCCACTTTCACCCCTTGTACATCTCATCACCTTACTTTTACCCACATTTATCTTTAGCTTTCTTCTATCACATACTCTCCCAAACTCTGCCACCAGCTTCCTCAATCCCTCCTCTGACCCTGCCACAAGCGCAGTGTCGTCCGCAAACAACAGCTGGCTCACCTCCCACTTTTCTCCATTTTCTTTAACCATCTCCAATCCCTGACTCACTACCCTAGCATTCACCTCTCGCACCACCCCATCCATGTATAAGTTGAACAGCCAGGGCGACATAACGCATCCTTGACGAAGTCCCACCTTTACTTCAAACCACTCACTCTCTCCATTTCTAATCCTAACACATGCTCTACTACTCTCATAAAAACTCTTAACAGCTCCCAAAAGCTTTCCTCCTATCCCATAAATCTGCATAACCTCCCACAGTGCCTTTCTGTCTACCCTATCATAAGCCTTTTCCAGATCCATAAAGGCCCAAAAAACATCCTTCCCCTTTCCTATAGCTTTCTCACATATCTGTCTTACCACAAAGATCTGATCTACACAACCTCTACCCGTCCTAAATCCACACTGTTTCTCACCAATTACTCCTTCTGTTCCTCTCCTAATCCTCTCAATTAAGATCCTCCCATAAGCCTTCCCTACTACACTCAACAGGCTAATCCCTCTGAAATTACTACATTCACACTTGTCCCCTTTTCCCTTGTAAAGAGGAACTATACAGGCACTACTCCAGTCCTCCGGTACTCTACCCTCTCTCCAGCAAACATTAAATAACCTCACCAACCAGTCCACCATCACTGAACCTCCCTTTTTCAGACATTCTGCATAACATCCATCCAGACCAGGTGCCTTACCTGCTTTCATCATCTTTACAACTGCCTTCACCTCATCCTTCCTTATTTCTCCTCCATTCTCCTCACTCATCACTCTCATTTTCTTCGCATTTCCCACTGCAGCTATCTTTCCTTCCCTATCCTCCTTCACATTCAGCAATGATAAATGAAATACATGAATAAATGCATAGGTATAGTTAAATAATAAACAAATAGGTTAATAGTAAATAATAATAAATTGACATATAACTAATAATAAATGAAAATCAAACAGACAAATGATAACAAAACAAAAACAAATATGAAATAAATTATAATCATTACAGCATCTTGCTTAGGTGTTTATCTAAATGATTCTTAAAGCTTCAAACTGAACTACATTGCACTACCTGTGCAGGAAGTTTATTCCATTCATTAACTACACGGTTGGCAAAGTTGTTTCTTATCTACTTCCAAATTGAACCTATTTCCGGACAGTTTGAGACCATTGTTTCTTGTCTGATTCTCATTCAATGTGAAAATTTGGTCACTTTTGATGTTGTCAATTCCCTTTAGAATTTTAAAGACCTGTATCAAGTCACCTCTGAGTCTACGCTTTTTTAGGGAAAACAGATTCATATGTTTTAGTCGATTTTCGTATTATTTATTTTTGATATTTGGAATCAGTTTTGTGGCTTGCCGTTGTACTTTTTTCCAGTCTGTCAATGTCTTTAATGAGATTCGGTGACCATACGGAAACAGTATATTCCAAATGTGGACGAACTAACGATTTACATAGCTTGTTAATGAGTGATGGGCTTTTGAAATCAAAAGATCGCGCAATCAGTCCTAGAATCTTATTTGCTTTCTCAGAGGCTGAAATACATTGCTTAGATGATTTGAGATCGTTACTGATAATTACGCCGAGATCTTTTTTACTATTCACTTTTGTTAACGAATTTCCAAATAACTTGTAATCGTACTTACTGTTATTTTTACCTATGTGCATTACCTTGCATTTACTTGTGTTAAATATCATTAGCCACTTTTCAGACCATTGCTGTAATTTATCTAAATCTTCTTGAATATCTAATTGATTTAAGTGATCATTTGCCATTCCGCACAGTTTTGTATCATCAGCAAATTTGGAAATAGTAGATTTTAGTCCATGGTCTATATCATTTATATATACTATGAATAGAAGTGGCCCAAGAACGGAACTCTGAGGAACTCCACTTGTAACATTTTTCCATCTAGAACTTTTTCCATTTAAAACAACTCTCTGTTTTCGATCATTCAACCAGTTACTAGTCCAACTTAATAGGCTACCACTTATTCCGTGCGAAGCTAATTTAGTAAGTAGTCTTTTGTGTGGGATGGTATCAAAAGCTTTTGCAAAGTCTAGATATATTAAATCTATATTGTTTCTTTTTGTCACCTTTTTTGAATATGGGAGTAACATTAGCTAGTTTCCATTCTCTTGGGACATCTCCGAATATGATGGATTTCTTGAAAATAATTTCTAATGGAACAACAATCTCATTTTTTTTTTTACCTTTAAGATTCTTGGATGCCAACCGTCAGGCCCTGGTGTTTTATTAACTTTGAGTTTATTGATACACCTTTAAATTTTTTCTTTTGTTATATTTACCGTACTAGGTTTCCCTAGACTTTTCAGAGGTTTCAGTTCGGAGTTCCCTTTGAGGTGTTTCGTTTACGAATACCGAGCTAAAATAATTGTTTAAAATATTACACATTCCTTCATTTGAATATTCAAGTTGACCGTCAGCAGATAATAGTGGGCCAATGTGATCCTTAACAACCTTTTTATCTCTAATGTAACTATAGAATTCTTTGGGATTCTCTTTGGATTTATCATCGATATTCATTTCGTATTGTCGTTTTATTTTATCTACTATTATTATTTTTTTTTTAATCTCTCTGTATTGATACATAACCTTCATAGTCATTAGATGCACCCGAGCACTTATATTTCTTATGAGCCTGTCTCTTTTTAGCAACACTTTTTTAAGTTTCTTTGTCGAGCCACATTGGGCGAGCCTGATTTGGGGGACGTCTGTCCTTAAAAGAAATGTAAGTATGAATCATCTTAGTGAGCATATTTTGAAATACTTCCCACATCTGATCTACAAGTCTTTCGCTCAGTTTTGCCTCCCAATCTGTGAGCTGAAGCTCCTGACATAGTCCTATGAACTGAGCATTACTGAAATTGGGTATTTTAGAAACACAAGTATCTATTCTAGAATTTTTAGGAGTTTGAATCTAACTAAGTTGTGATCGCTATTTGGAACAGTTTCATTGACTTCTACATCAGTTACCATGCTTTGGCGGCTAGTGATCAATAGATCGAGTAAGTTTCCAAATCTTGCGGGCTCTTTTACATGCTGAATTAAGTAATTGTCACCAAGAAAATCACTCATGCGACTACCTATATGGTCATGTTCAAGGGTCATCCAATCAATGTCAGTAAAATTGAAATCACCCATTATCAATAAATCCCGGTTGCAGAAACTAGACAGTTCTTGAAATAACAGTTTGTCGTCAGCTAATGATAATGTCTTTGGCCTATATATTATACCTACATTCCTTTTTTGTCTATTTGTTTGGGGTAACTCAACTCACAAACTATCATATGCATCCTGTTTCACTTTCTCTAAAACACAAGCATGAACATTGTTTTTAACGTACAACAGAAGACCCCCACCTTTCTTGTGGTTTCTATCCCGCAATATTAAATTTAGCTTCGAACTCTGCACCATTTAACCATGTCTCGGTTATTCCTATCATATCGAGTATTTGCTTTAGACATACGCCTGTATTTCTTGACATTTGTTCCTAATACTACGATCATTAAAGCACATGGTTTTAAGAAACTTGTGATTATTTCCCATCTACGTGCTATTTCATTTATTTTTTATTCTATATCTTGAAAGGTATGGAGATTAAAACTGTCTTGATACAATTACATAAATAGAATTTATATCAATGCCTGGCCCACAATGCGGTACTATGGTCATCTACTCCCTCCGAACGAGGAAGCCTAGCTCGCTTCGCAGGCCCATTTGTCTCACAATTAGCGCTTGACTGTTCGTGACTGTTCTGAGTTCTTTAGGCCCAAATTTTGCTTTATTTGGATCACTATTCTCTGTCATAATCTCAAAATATGTCTGATAGAAGGATTTCCTGACTGAAAGTTCCTTTGATAAAAGTTTGAAAAAGTCAAATATCAAACGCTCCCAAAACGAAGGCCTTCAAGTTGACAAACCGATGTTTTAAAGGGATTATCACACTGGGTTATTTTTTCCTCCAACCTCCAATTAATCGGTGGTACCGCCCACCACCAGGTACTTTTTTCTCGCCGTAAAATCACTATGGTAAACTGTTATGTTTTTTCAACCATATACATAAAAAATAATTTGATATACTGGGGGAAACTAGTTTTCCTCCAGCATATCAGTCCTTCCCGAAAGTTGCAGGTTGCAAATCTGCTCCAACAGTTGGGGGAAAAATAGACCAGTGTGATAACGCCTTTGCCACTGCGCCAAGGACGCGGTTGTTTTGAATGTCTTATACACAGGAGCAAAACAGCGCATGCGCGTGTGAGTCAGTGGCAATCGGCAGACATTTTTGAGAAAAAAAAAACGATATGAAAAGATTGAAGGGGCTAAGCAACAAAAGTATATATTTCATAAAACTGTGCAACTGTTGTCTACGTTTCTACGTTTCACCAGTGAAATTATATCGTTTACAGTGGTACAGCCCAAAAAAAAGGACGCAATGTCTGAAGTCAAAATTTTCAAAGTCGAGTTATGGGTTTGAAAATTTATATTTCTTAATCGAGTGCATATAAATTGCTCAACGAGATGCTTTGATCAGTGTGCTCTTTGTTGATAAAGCACAAACTTGAATGTCACTATTTTTAGAGGACTTTTTGCGTTTCCTCACCCCCCCCAAAAAAAAATCGCGTTTCTAATTGACGTAAATCTACATTCAGAAAATTTACAATGAGGATTTTTATCATAATGCATTCGACTCACTGCACAGAACATTCCATTGTATGATTTATTTGCTAGAAATCATACCGTAAAAATGACCAGCGTTTGACAAATATAGATCTTCGTTTCCGGCAAAAAGGCTAAATTTGGTCCAAAATTCATATTGTCATCGTCATCAGCTTGTTTAGATGCGTCGATTAGGGGTATCAAAAGTATAAAATGCAAGTTTTTTTTTCCGACATGTCCCTATTTGATTAATCCCCACAGGAAGGATATATGTCGCACAATGCCGATTTTTATACACAAAGATACACAATAAACTGTCCCATCAATTAGCGTTGAGTTTATGTCGCTATCGTTTACTGATGCAAAGATCCAACGCAAATTCTTTTTTCAATAAATCACGATTTCGGTGAACTTTTGCACTTGCACTTGAAAGAAAAGGTTTTGCATTTGCAGGATTAAAAAAAAAAAAAAAAAAATGAAACCACTCAAATCATAATAAACTGTACACTTCGATAACAAATTGATCAGGCTACTCACCGACGTCAGAATCAAGGAAATCATTAAAAAAACTGCTCCCAATAGAACGCAAAAAGTAAGCACCCAGACGGACAGATACACAGACACACAAACATACGATTTCATTACGATGGTAATATTGATATACACACAGCATTTACCGCATATAGTAACTTAATATACACACAGCACACACATACATATACAAACGGCGCACGCTCACATACACACCCACTCGTGGCGCAGTGGTGGAGCTTCCGCCCGCCACTATGGCGGTCCGGGTTCGAATTCCGCCCAGGGCTGAAATAATTTCAGTATCACTGCCCTTTTAGTCGTTACTCCAACTCTAATGGGCGGGGAGTTGGGGGTGCGTGTAAGGTCATAGCATTACCCATAGATCGGTCATATATGAGCTCTGAGCTCTCTTCCAGGAGGGAAAATAGCTGTCGATCACAAGTCCAACACGTGATCCAAGACCATGGTGAACCATAGTGGTGAATCACAACCACGCTCTCTCTCTCTCTCTCTCTCTCTCTCTCTCTCTCTCTCTCTCTCTCTCTCTCTCTCTCCCCCTCTCTCTCTCTCTCTCTCTCTCTCTCTCTCTCTCTCTCTCTCTCTCTCTCTCTCTCTCTCACACACACACACACACACACACACACACACACACACACACACACACACACACACACACACACACACACCTATCATACCTAGTTCCTATTCTGAAGCTAGGTATGATAAATTGGAGAGTGAGAGAAAACCCTACAAACGTTGCTACTTTCCTGTATACTACCATTCTTTAAATACACATCTGTGGTGACCTCTGAAGATGATCCCATTGGTCGAAACGAGCGATATAGTGTTCCAACGCATCTCTGCCGACTCTTCTCTACCCACGTCTTCATACGTATATATATATATATATGTATATGTATATGTATATGTGTATATGTATATATACATGTATATGTATATATATGTATATGTATATGTATATGTATATCTATATGTATATCTTTTTCAACCACAAATCACTTTTAATACCATGCCATCGCAATAGAGACTGAGAGTCGCTCGAAGAAGGCATCCGTTGGAAATTGAAACGTGGACGAGCCGAGGATTCGAACCCAGCTAACCCGTAACAAAGCTACAGTGACGTAAACCAATACGCTATCAAGAGACATTGGTTTACGTCACTGTAACTTTGTTACGGGTTAGCTGGGTTCGAATCCTCGGCTCGTCCACGTTTCAATTTCCAGCGGATGTCTTCTTCGAGCGACTCTCAGTCTCGATTGCGATGGCATGGAATTAAAAGTTATTTGTGGCTGAAACAGATATTAATTTATCACTGGGAACCATTCAGTGTGTATGTATGTATATGTATATGTATATACACACGTATATGTGCATGCATACGTATAAATATGTGTATGTATTGTACGTATATTAATATTTTCTCCACAAAAAACAGTACTATCCTTGGGGACAACATCGCTTGACGTGGTGGAGTCATGGAGGTATTCAAGGAGAAAATTACGGGGATAGCAGAACAGTGGGATAGTTGAAATTCAAAGTGATTAGCATCCTTTATCCATAGGGATATCACTAAAGTCTCTAAGATATTGACTGCAAAAAATGACATTCACCTCCCCATACTGCGTGTGTGTGTGTGTGTGTGTGTGTGTGTGTGTGTGTGTGTGTGTGTGTGTGTGTGTGTGTGTGTGTGTGTGTGTGTGTGTGTGTGTGTGTGTGTGTGTGTGTGTGTGTGTGTGTGTGTGTGTGTGTGTGTGTGTGTGTGTGTGTGTGTGTGTGTGTGTGTGTGTGTGTGTGCGTGCGTTGTGTGTGTGCGTTGTGTATGTGTGTGTGCGTCATATGTGTGCGTGTGTTGTGTGTGTGCGTTGTGTGTGTGTGTGTGTGTGTGTGTGTGTGTGTGTGTGTGTGTGTGTGTGTGTGTGTGTGTGTGTGTGTGTGTGTGTGTGTGTGTGTGTGTAGGCGCGCACGCGTGTGTGAATGTGTGTGTCAACCAGCAAATGTAACGGCACAGATCTGTTAACATATTTCTTGAATATCCTTAAACATAAGAAGGCATTTGACTATTCCTCATCTCCGTATTTTACTTTTCCCTGTACAGGTCTTTTATCAGAAGATTTTGCTAGAGATACAAATAGTATACAGAATCTTTAAGATGGGAGCGAAGTCACAAGACCAAACTAAACCAAAGTACGAATAATAAAAGAAAGAAATACATATGCATTATAGAATCAACGTAAAACCCAAATAACCTGACATGGAAAAAAGTAAACGGTACTTGAAACGAAAACCGAAAGAAAAAAAAAACGGCGAGCGAACATGAAAAAGCACTTGCTATTTGTGGAAAAGAAGTAGAGGAATACGATAAGCTGAAGTGATGAGGAGTGAATGAGAAAATTATTTCAGGAATATATTCATGAAGGACGAGAGGCGATTCGAGAAGAGGGAGGAGAGAGAGGAGAGCGAGGCAAGGGAAGAGAGGGAAAAGAGGAAGGAGAGGGAGGGGAGGAAGGAGAGGGAGGGGAGGGAGGGGAGGGAGGGGAGGGAGGGGAGGGAGGAAAGGTAGGAGAGGGAGGAGAGGGCTTGACCTGAAAAAGGCAGTAGTTTGAAGTTTGAGGACCAGGTCGGGCCAGGTCGGGTCAAGTTGGGTCGTGTCGGGTCGTAGGTCGACCGACGTAGTCTCAGTATTTGAAAAACCCAACGGTTGGAACGAAACGTCACAGACATGAGCTGAATGAAAGTTATAACAACTATCTTATCCGATTATTATAAGAGTACTGATTGAACGATACTTCAGAGGAACATGCTGAATTAAAATGAAAGCAGTGATTATACTAATGATACAAATGATAATATCAA
Organism: Oratosquilla oratoria; assembly: GCF_046742065.1. Lineage (NCBI taxonomy): Eukaryota > Metazoa > Arthropoda > Malacostraca > Stomatopoda > Squillidae > Oratosquilla > Oratosquilla oratoria. The sequence continues at coordinate 5,425,800 of NC_134783.1, forward strand.
TAACTTTAAAAGTAATGTTGAAAAAAGAAGGCAACGTGTCGACAGAAAAATATGCTGTTTATATTAATGATGATACTGATAAATTTATGTAGCGTTAATGATGATAATGAAGAATCAGTAACAATAATAACAATAGATACATACATATACCAAAAAGCACTTTTCCGCTTATAAGGATGGCGGACGTGCCAAAGCAAATACTCATCCTTCATCCGTGTAAAACCCATTTGTCGTCCCTTCTATTTTATCTCCGTCAAGGTTAATGCACCAAGACGCAACACCTCCACAGCAGGGCCCGACAGCCAACGCTGGTTTACCCCCACAGCTTCATTTACATGGCGACCCTCTTCCTTCAACCACTCGAAGAGTTACAGAATAAACCAGGAGAAATTCCTTCGGGCCGCGTTAATTTCTCCTTTATTCACAACCACTCTCCACTCACACCTATCTCTTGCCCTATTTCTCCTTGCTCGACAGACATTCCTCTTGTACCCAATACCCTTTTCACTCCGTACAACCTCATTTCTGGTCTTCCCCTGATGTTTACTCTATCCATTACGCACTACTCCTTTCTACAATCTCTTTGCTAATATTATTTACCCATTCTCCCCAGACACCCAAACCATCCCAGTATTCATTGCTAAACCCTATCTGCCGACTCTCTTTCGACCCCCTTAAGGTACGTTTTGCTAGGTGCGATTATCGCTCAACGATGATCGTTCATGGCTCAATGATGACTGGCAAACGATTGTCTAAAGAATTAATTCTTTATTATTGAATGGGGTTGTTTTGCTTCGAGCTGCAAAGTACGAGGCTGATCATTTCAACCGAACTTACGAACTCGTTTACCAAAATATGATGCCAAGTAGTAGGATACACATCACCCGTCATTAGCTGTGGCAGTAGGTAAATAATCGCACCAAGCAAAACGTAGTTTCATTTCCTTATTTCTCA
>NC_134783.1:5431753-5466753 GCF_046742065.1 Oratosquilla oratoria
AGTAAATGAATGAATAGATAGGTGAATATATAATGATGAAAACAATAGTAATAATGATAGCAGTGATAATGCCTGATAATAAAAAAATATAATAACAATGATAACAACAATAACAACGATAACATTCATACATACACATGTCATATACCAAAGGCTTTTTGCCCCTTACACGGGGGTAGGCAAAAAGAAAAAGGCATAGAAATCACTCCCACCCATTCCATTCCCTACATAATCCACTCCCCTCCACCTTCCTCCCTCCCTCTTATTTTAGCACCTCCTAGATGATCATCCCTGCATCCTGTCCACTGTCCTGGGTCAGAGGCAGTGTCGCAAGACACAGCACATCCACAGCAAAGCCGCTTCATTAATATGGTGAGCCCCCCCTCTCCGTCTCCTCGTGCAGAAAAGAAGACGGGGAGAAATCCCTTCGGGCTGCGTCAAATTATTTCTCATACATACTTCCTCACCCCACATCCCCCACACACTCCCCCTCATGCATCATAGCATCATCCGTACACAACCCTTCTCCATTCACCCCTATTTTCTGTCCTCTCCCGTCCTTCCTCAACAGACATTCCTCTCTTTTGTAATGCCCCTTTTACTCCATCCATCCATCCACCTCATCCTAGGACGCCCCCTCATATTCCTTCCTTCCACCTCTGCCTTCCACCCTATCTCTTCACTCATTTTTTCCATGTGTCTATACCATCCTAATACTCTTTCATCAATCCTATCTCCGAACACCCTTTCCACCCCTGTTCTCCTCCTCACCTCCCCATTTCTCACTCTATCTAGCCTAGTAACCCCTATCATACTTCTCAGATATTTCATCTCAAACGCATTCAAACTCTTTCTCTCTTCCTCTTTTATGCTCCATGTTTCTGCCCCGTACAGTGCTGTCGACACAATCACTCCTTCATATAACCTCCTCTTAGCATCCATTCCCAGATTTATATTTCTCATTACACTCTTTAATCCACCAAGGCATTTACTCGCTTCTCTCAATCTACATTCTACCTCCACCCCTACTCCTCCCTTTCCTGCCACATTCGTATCTAAAACTATCCACTTACTCCAGTCTCTCACCCTTAATGCTCACTTCCAGCCTGCTGTAACTCTCTCCCCTTGTATATCTCATCACCTTACTTTTGCCCACGTTTATCTTCGGCTTCATTCTTTCACACACCTTCTCAAACTCCGTCACTAACTTCCTCAATCCCTCCTCTGATCCTGCAAACAACAATTGGCTTATTTCCCACTTTTCTCCATTTTCTTTAACCATCTCCAACCTCTGACCCACTACCCTTGCTTTCATCTCTCTCTCAATCTACATTCTACCTCCACCCCTGCTCCTCCCTTTCCTGCCACATTCGCACCCAAGTATCTAAAACTATCCACTTACTCCAGTCTCTCACCCTTAATGCTCACTTCCAGCCTGCTGTAACTCTCTCCCCTTGTACATCTCATCACCTTACTTTTGCCCACATTTATCTTCAGCTTCATCCTTTCACACACCTTCTCAAACTCCGTCACTAACTTCCTCAATCCCTCCTCTGATCCTGCAAACAACAACTGGCTTATTTCCCACTTTTCTCCATTTTCTTTAACCATCTTCAACCTCTGACCCACTACCCTTGCTTTCATCTCTCGCACCACCCCATCCATGTATAGATTGAACAACCAGGGCGACATAACACATACCTGACGAAGTCCCATCTTTACCTCAAACCATTCACTCTCTCCATTTCCAACTCTATCACAAGCTCTATTGCTCTCGTAAAAACTCTTGACTGTTCTTAAGAGCTTTCGTCCTATCCCATATATCTGCAATACCTCCTACAGTGCCTTCCTGTCTACCCTATCGTAAGCCTTTCCAAATCCATAAAAGCCCAAAAAACATCCTTACAATTTCCTATAGCTTTCTCACATATGTCTTACCACAAAAATCTGATCTACACAACCCCTACCTGTCCTAAAACCACACTGCTCCTCACCAATCACTCTCTCTGTTCCTCTCCTAATCCTCTTAATCAAGACCCTTCCATAAGCCTTCCCATGTACACTCAACAAGCTGAACCCTCTGAAACTACTACCCTCACACTTGTCCCCCTTTCCCTTGTAAAGTGGAACTATACAGGCACTCCTCCAGTCCTCCGGCACTCTACCCTCTCTTAAACAAATATTAAATATCCTCACCAGCCAGTCCACCATAACTGTATCTCCTTTCTTCAGACATTCTGCATGGCATCCATCCAACCCAGGTGCCTTACCTGCTCTCATCATCTTAACAGCTACTTTCACTTCATCTTTCCCTATTTCTCCTCCATTTTCCTCACTCATCACTCTCATTTTCTTAGCGCTTCCCATTGCAACTACCTTTCCCTCCCTATCCTCCTTCACAATTAGCAACTCCCTAAAATACTCTGCCCACCTTCCTCTCATTGCCTTCTCTTCCATTCTCATCTCTCCATCTGTACCTTTTACTTTTTCTTCTCTACTTGATTCGCCTCCTCTTCCTCTTTTAACATAGCTAATGATAATATAACATAGATAATGATGATGATGATAACATAGATAATGAAAACAATGTTTCATAGATGATTATAATAATAATGATGATAGCATTGATGATGATGATGATGATGATGATGATGATGATGATGATGATGATGATGATGATGATGATGATGATGATGATGATGATGATGATGATGATGATGATGATGATGATGATGATGATGATGATGATGACGACGACGACGACGACGACGACGACGACGACGACGAAGATGATGATGATGATGATGATGATGATGATGATGATGATGATGATGATGATGATGATGATGACGATGACGATGACGATGACGATGACGATGACGATGACGATGGCGATGGCGATGGCGATGGCGATGACGACGACGACGATGATGATGATGATGATGATGATGATGATGATGATGATGATGATGATGATGATGATGATGATGATGATGATGGCAATAATAGCAATGCGAATAAATACAAAATAATATTGGAGAAAGCCACCGAGCAAATCACGTGGAAAAATTGTGAAATGTGATTATAATTTTTTCTCTTTATCAGTAATCTAAAATTACATACATATACCAAAGGCTTTTTCCTCCTTACGCGGGGTGTAGCCAAAAAGAAAAAGGCATAGAAACCACACCCACCCATTCCATTCACTACATATTCCTCTCCCCTCCACCCTCCTCCCTCCCTCTTATCATGGCACCTCCTGGATGACGGGTCATCCCTGCATCCTGTCCAATGCCCTGGGTCAGAGGCAGTGTCGCAAGACACAGCACAGTGTCTTCCTGTCTACCCTGTCGTAAGCCTTTTCCAAATCCATAAAAGCCCAAAAAACATCCTTACCTTTTCCTATAGCTTTCTCACATATGTCTTACCACAAAAATCTGATCTACACAACCCCTACCTGTCCTAAAACCACACTGTTCCTCACCAATTACTCCCTCTGTTCCTCTCCTAATCCTCTTAATAAAGACCCTTCCAAAAGCCTTCCCAACTACACTCAACAAGCCGATCCCTCTGAAACTACTACCCTCACACTTGTCCCCCTTTCCCTTACAAAGCGGAACTATACAGGCACTCCTCCAGTCATCCGGTACTCTACCCTCTCTTAAACAAACATTAAATATCCTCACCAGCCAGTCCACCATAACTGTATCTCCTTTCTTCAGACATTCTGCATGCCATCCATTCAACCCAGGTGCCTTACCTGCTCTCATCATCTTAACAGCTGCTTTCACTTCATCTGTCCCTATTTCTCCTCCATTTTCCTCACTCGTCTCTCTCATTTTTTTAGTGCTTCCCACTGCAACTACCTTTCCCTCCCTATCCTCCTTCACATTTAGCAACTCCCTAAAATACTCTGCCCACCTTCCTCTCACTGCCTTCTCTTCCATTATCATCTCTCTATCTACACCTTTTACCTTTTCTTCTCTACTTGATTCGTCTCCTCTTCCTCTTAAAAATTCGGAACGGAGAGTACCAAAAACTAGACAAATCTAGAAGCCAGAAACTCTTCCTGATATTCGGGGGTATTATTGAAAGGCTTTTTTGGTGCTGTTTTGGTATGCGATCTCATTTATGGCGTGATCTCAGTAATTAGGATTTTGCTTTGGTATGCGATCCTAACCTAACCTAACCTAACCTAACCTAACCAACCTAACCTAACCTAACCTAAACTAGCCTAACTTAACCAACCTAACCTAACCTAGCCTAACCTAACCTAAACCTAAATCTAACCTATCTCAACCTAACCTAACTTAACCTAACCTAACCTAACCTACCTAACCTAACCTAACCTAGCCTAAACTAACCTAACCTAAGCTAACCTAACACAACGCGCATTTCTTGCTTATTTGTTAAGTTAGGTTAGGTCAGGTTAGGTTAGGTTAGGTTAGGTTAGGTTAGGTTAGGTTAGGTTAGGTTAGGTTAGGTTAGGTTAGGTTAGGTTAGGTTAGGTTAGGTTAGGTTAGGTTAGGTTAGGTTAGGTTAAGTTAAGTTAGATTAGGTTAGGTAGCTTACGTTAGGTTAGTTCAGGTTAGGTTAGGTTAGGTTAGGTTAGGCTAGGTTAGGTTAGGTTAGGTTTAGGTTGGGTTAGGTTAGGTTAGGTTAGGTAATTATTTTTTTTTTATTTTTTTTTATAGAAATATTGAGAGCGCATACCAAAGCAAAATCCTATTTTTTGAGAACATGCCATAAATGAGATCGCATACCAAAACAGCAAAAAAGATATGACGAACATAGATCGCCACTATCAGGTGAGATCGCATACCGAAACAAAAGCACTAGTTTGGATCGCATACCAAAACAGCACCGCTTTTTTTTTTTTTTTTTTTTTCAACGATCACTGGAGATATCTGAATGTTAAAGATTTCCATTAAGGAGAACTTTCTGTCTCAACAAAACATGAGAAAGACATGACAACCTGAACAAATGTATCAATGAAAGCTAAATATCTATCGATTTATCTACATATCAAGGGGTTCTTCCCCCTTATAAAGGAGGTAGCCAAAGCAAAGGCATGCATCCACTCCCACCCATTCCTCTCCCATCCACCACCCATGCTTCCTTCTCAACTTAGTTCCTCGTGGATGAAGGGTCAGAGACAGTGAAAGCTAAACATAAAGGAATTATATTCTGGAATATTATGGTTAAAACGTATCGTACATCTAGCAACGTACGAATATATGAAAGTTTGTTGTTTTGGTTCTCAATATCTTGCTGTGTTTAAATAGAAGATGCTTATTAAACGTTTTTTGTAATGACAATTTCTGATACTTTTATTAGTTTCTAAGTTTGGCATCTTGAATGGATCGACTTAAGAATTGTGTTAATCTTCATGGAGACCTGTTACATCCCACACTGGCTTAAACCGGCTTGGTGAGGTTGAATGTTTGGTGAGGTTTGGGAGTGTTGAAACGGCTGTGCTTGTGAATGCAACTTAAAACCAGTGTAATCAGCTCGGCTATACTAAGTCGGTGTTTCCACTGAAAACCAACAATGGTACACTACACCTCTGATATCAGGGTCAAGAGCGGTATCCAGTGCTCCACATAGGCTACTCATCAAGCATAAAAAAAAAAACTCGCATATCTCCTCACTGATTAAGAGGACATAAAAGGAAAAAATAAATGAAAGCTGGGTGTGACAGGGGGACACCAGGAGATACAAGAAAAAAAAAAGTAAGATGAAAGGGAAAAAGAAAGACGACGAATGTCTTGCTCTCTCATTAACAAAGAAGGAAAAACTCTCATTTACGAAAAAAAATGAAGGATACAAGGATACAAATAAGAATGAAGGGTGTAAATAGATACACAAATCTATATGCAGATAAATATTAAATAAATGAATATATATAAATTAAGAGTCAGCCAAGTAGATGCATGAAAAAATAATTTGTACTATCATTTACGGGAAAATTTGAAGGATGTAAAATTTTCCTTAGTTTACTATTCAATCCATACATAATTTGGAAAAAAAAAATCTTCTTTTCATCAAGGCCCACACCCCTAGTAATTACTCTCGTTCCTCCCACTCCTAGAAGGACACGCCGCTCCCTCAAATAGCAAGACACCCCCTCCCCCAAAATAAGAACCAAAAATAAAAAAGGAGGCAAAATAAGTGAATGAATGTATAAATTAATGAATAAATGAACGAACGAATGAATGGATAGATAATCAAATTAATAAAGAAAAAATTATATATATATATATGCGAATAAATCACAAAAACACGTGATTCACAAAATGTGTAATAAAACCACTTGAAAAATAAAATGAAAGGTAACCGAACGTTTTCGTCTAAGACATTTTCGTCTTAAATAGACGAAAACCTTCGGTCACCTTTCATTTTATTTTCCAAGTGCTTTTATTACATATATATGCATATATATATATATATGTGTGTATATATATATATATATATATATATGTATGTATATATGTATATATATATGTATACATATATATGTATATATATATATATATATATATATGTGTGTGTGTGTGTGTGTGTGTGTGTGTGTGTGTGTGTGTGTGTGTGTGTGTGTGTGTGTGTGTGTGTGTGTGTGTGTGTGTGTGTGTGTGTGTGTGTGTGTGTGTGTGTGTGTGTGTGTGTGTGTGTGTGTGTGTGTGTGTGTGTGTGTGTGTGTGTGTGTGTGTGTGTGTGTATAGACATTATATATATATATATATTTGTACATTGAAGAATACAGCAACATTTGCATTTATGATATTCTTATGGAGATTTTCCAATCGTTTAACTATAGCAACATTTGCATTTATGATATTCTTATGGAGATTTTCCAATCGTTTAACTATAGACTTGACTTCGTTGCTTAAGATAGATAGAGCTCGTCCGAAGGACATGAGTCAAATTCAGAAGATTAAGTTGAAGTTTAGTTGTACAATAAATGGGGGACATGTAACAATAGAACAACAAATACAATAGGAGAAAAGAACGAAGTAAAGAGAGGTCCGGCAATCAAGAGCGTCGATGTCGTGGATGCGAAAGCCAATCAGGTGCGTCGGACACAGGAGCTGAGGGTAGTGACGTTATCAGTCGTTCAGGGTTCCTGAGAGAGTAGAGAGATCTCCGCGCGGACGGATTGGCCGTGAATTATTGTGCCTGTAGGTTCAAAGAATTAATAGAACTTCAAGGATCCGTAGTCTTCTTGTGTCTTGTGCTTGTCCTAAGATTATAATGCTTTTCAATCATGTTGATGTGGTGTTGTGACAAGATTCTGTGTGTGTCTTAGGTGTACCGTTCTGTAAATGTAGGCTGATTCTTCCAGTGAGCTTAGTGATGCAGTGTGTGTGTGTGTGTGTGTGTGTGTGTGTGTGTGTGTATGTGTGTGTGTCTGTATATATATATATATATAATATATATATATATATATATATATGTATATATATATATATATATATATATATATATATATATATATATATATCTATATATATTCTATAAAATGACTAACTGGTAACTTTCTATATTTGTAGGTCTGAGTGCAGCGGTGGAACCAGTCTAATTCGGTTTGCTGATCTGTGAACACTTGTCAAGATGCAGGGAAACATGGAGCAACGTTACGCCATCAAATTTTGTGTTAAACTTAAGAAAACCTAGCAAGAAGTTTATGGAATGTTAAAGGAGGCCTATGGGGATGAACAGATGAGCCAAGCAAGTTTCTGTCGGTGATTTAACAGATTTTCTGAAGGAAATGAACAGGTTGAGGATGAACCCGAAAAGTGCACGCAAGGAGGAAAACAAGGAAGTGTAAAGGTTAGTGATGCAAGACCGTCAAATATCTGTGAGGATGATATTTGAAGCTGTATTGGCACAGTAGAGACAGTTCTGACCGAAGATCTGAAACTCCACAAAGTCTGTGCCAAGTTCGTGCCAAAGATCCTCTCCGACGACCAGAGGCAGTTTCGTGTGGAATGTTGCACTGACATTCTCGAAATGATAGAGGCTGATTCAGGTTTCCTGATAAGGAAGTGACTTGCGACGAGAGTTGGGTGTTCACCCACGACCCTGAGAGCAAACGTCAGAGTGCTCACTGGAAGCACGCGACCTCCCCCAGACCCCCCAAAAAAGCAAAGATGAGCAGGTCGCAAGAGAAGGACATGGTCATTTCTTTCTTTGACTCCCAAGGGCTCATTCACGTTGACTGGGTTCCTCAGGGTCAAACCGTCAATAAGGAATATTACCTTACCGTTCTGAAAAGGTTCAGGGAGAAGATGAGGAAGAAGAGGCCTCAGCAGTGGAGGAGTGGTCAGTGGTAGTTCCACCAGGACAATGCCCCATGCCACAGGTCAACGCTGGTGACCACCTGGATGGGCGAGGGGGGAATGAAAGTGGTACAACGCCCACCCTACAGCCCTGACCTATCCCCTTGCGACTTCTTCCTGTTCCCACGCATGACAGACAGCCTCAGGAGAGCCAGATTCCAGTCAATAGAGGACCTGAAAGAGGCATCGGAAAGTTACCTGAAGGGACTGCTGAAAAAGGACTTTGAGGAGGTCTTCCAGGATTGGGAGAGACGCATGCAGAAGTGTGTAGATGTGAGAGGTAATTGTTTTGAAGTAGACAAAGTTTTGTAAGTTTATGAAAATAAATAGTGTCACTCCTTTTAAAGGGGCAATGGTCCCCGGATATAATGTCCGGACTCTTCATCACCAACCTATTGAAAACTCATTTGCCTCCTGACCTCACATACGGAGTAAGCCGAGGGTAGAGACCTCTTCCCATGTTCCCCTTTCTTTTGTTAAGGGTGCTACTTAAGCAGCACGCTCTCTCTTAATTGTATCTACTGAAGAGGATTGCAGTTTGCAATCGAAATATATAGATTCCCCGTTTCCAGTCTTTTCTACTCCAACAGAGGTTTCTACGTGATTGACAAATGTGTGATTACATTTTTCACCTGTAACATTACTACCACGATGGAGGCATTCTCTTCACTCAAGCTACTTTTCCACCGCTACCCTGTGCTCAAGTCACCTTACAGACAATTTGAATCAGCTTTGATCATCAGCAGGAAAAATAAGAACCAAAACCTTTTTCTAATTGAGTGCTTAGCGGAACAATTGTGCCCAAAATCGTTTGGTTTTCACAAGCATAAACAATTAGGGTACAGTTTTCCGTCCTACATTAGTGATTTCCTTCTGGAACGAATTCAACTGACGTCCCTAGACATAGAGGATGCACATCTACGTTCACGCATGGCTTCTAGGAATCTTTTGCTCCTTTGCCCTTATGAAGGAGTGTTCCGGTTCCTTAAAAAATGTGCCCACCAACAAGCTAATGACATCAGTGAACATCATAGAGGTATTTTGAACAAAAAACTTATTAGACTTTGTAATAACAGTGTATGGTCAAAGTATACCATTTTAGATAATGTTGTTAATCTTTCGAGTGTTGTTTTCACAAAATCACAACTAGAAGTCTTAGGCCTTGGTTTGAATTTTGCCCTCAAACCAGAGAAGCATCATGCTATGGACTTTCTCGTAGGTTTTGATAAGTTCCTAGCTAATAACAACTATGACAAAAATTTATTATGTTTAAAAGGGGCTCTTTTGCAAGGCAATGCAGATTGTTTTGATAAAAGAAATGGACTTCCCATTAGGTATCAAAATAGTTTGGAAGCAATCAGGAGCATGGATAAAATTATTATTACGAAGGCAGACAAGGGTAGTAAAATAGTTATCCTTGATCATGACAGTTACGTAGATAAAGCCATGGCCCTTCTAAATGACACGGATACATATGAGCAACTTAGTAAAAATCCATTTAAAAACATGTCTGCCACTTTCAACAAAGAAGTTCGTAACATCACCAAAGACGAAGAGGTATTGAAACTCAAAGTGGTTAATCCCAAGTTGCCTTATTTCTATAGCCTTCCAAAATTGCATAAAACTGATATTCCCCTTAGACCTATTATCTACAACCGGGGATCTTGTACCAGCAAGCTTTCTAAATGGTTAGCAAACCTTTTATCCCCGTTTGTTGGTACTTTCTCCGATTCTCATTTAAAACACTCAGAGGATTTCATCACAAAATTAAAACAAGTGAATTTTTCTAGTAGAAAAATGCTTAGCCTGGATGTAATTTCTCTTTTCACACATGTCTGTATTGATGACGTTCTATCCTTCCTGAAAACCAAGCTACAACCATTTCAGGACAAATTCCCACTCCCCGTTACAAAAATCATTGCGCTTATTCGCCTGTGTGTCACATCAAATGTTTTTTCCTTTCAGAATTCTTTTTTCAGACAAAAATTTGGTTGTAGCATGGGTTCAAATCTCTCTCCTGTACTGGCCAATCTGTACATGGAATACTTTGAGTCTGTTCTTCTGCCTACCATTAAACCCGTAGACATGGTTTGGTTTAGATACGTAGATGACATTTTCACCCTTTGGGATGAAAATTGGGGTTCATTCGATAACTTCTTTGCTAATTTAAATTCGTTAGCCTCCAACATTAAGTTTAAAGTTGAATGGGAAGAACAAGGTAAGCTACCCTTTTTAGATGTTCTCATTGTTCGTGACGGAGACAAGCTTGCTTTTACCGTCTATAGAAAAGAAACCCATTCTGGTAGTTATCTTCATTTTTTTCAGCAGTCACCCAGACAAAGTAAAAAGTAGCGTCGCTTCAGGATTATTCCTTCAAGCCCTTAGAATTTGCAGCCCCCAGTTTCTTGAAAGAGAATTAAACATTATAAAATCTCAACTTAGTAATTTAGCTTACCCGGATTGGTTCTTGGTCAAAGCCCTCAGCCGAGCGAGATCCAATTTTTTCAACACCACCCCCACTTTCTCTAATTTTTCATTGGGCAAGAGCTCTTTAATCGTTCCCTTTTCTGAATCATTCATTCCCTCGACCAAGTTTCTTCCCAAAGACAAATTAGATTTGATTAATTATTACCCTAACACCATTAATAAAAAGGTGGTAAATGTCCACCAAAGGTTAAAGGAAGAGCAGAGCCAAGGGGTATATTCGATTCCATGTAAAGGTTGTGACTTAATTTACATCGGACAGACTGGAAGGGATTTGAATACTAGGATGATTGAACATAAACGTTCCATTAAATATGGACAAGAGAGCTCAGCTGTGTTCCAACATGTTAAGCAATTTAAACATTGTTTAGATTGGGACAAAGCTGAGCTTATTTATAAATCCAGATGTGAGTTCAGGAGAAAAATTGTAGAATCTAATATCATTGAATATCAGCCCAACATGAATATCTCAAAGGGGCAATGGTCCCCGGATATAATTTCCGGACTCTTCATCACCAACCTATTGAAAACTCATTTGCCTCCTGACCTCACATACGGAGTGAGCCGAGGGTAGAGACCTCTTCCCATGTTCCCCTTTCTTTTGTTAAGGGTGCTACTTAAGCAGCACGCTCTCTCTTAATTGTATCTACTGAAGAGGATTGCAGTTTGCAATCGAAATATATAGATTCCCCGTTTCCAGTCTTTTCTACTCCAACAGTGGTTTCTACGTGATATATATATATATATATATATATATATATATATACATGTGTATTCACCTTGGTCTTTGGATCACGTGTTGGACTCGTGATCGACAGCTATTTCCCTTCCGGAAGAGAGCTCAGAGCTCATATGACCGATCTATGGGTAATGCTATGACCTTTCACACACACACACACCCAACTCCCCGCCCACGAGAGTCAGAGTAACAAAGGATTACAAAGGATTACAAAGGCGGAGCATGCCGACAGGAGACCTTTTGGTCCATATCTAGGTCGGATGCGGAAAAAATCATAATAATAATGAAATAATAATGATAAAAAAAAACTATAATAATGTATGCAACAATCAAAATACATAAATAAATGCATAGGTATAGTTGAATAATAAACAAACAGGTAAACAGTAAATAATGATAAATTGACACATAACTAATAATAAATGAAAATCAAACAGACAAATGATAACAAAGCAAAAACAAATAATATAAAATAAATTATAATCATTACAGCATCTTGCTTAGGTGTTTATCTAAATGAGTCTTAAAGCTTCGAACTGAAATACATTGCACCACCTGTGCAGGAAGTTTATTCCATTCATTAACTACACGGTTGGCAAAGTTGTTTCTACCTACTTCCAAATTGAATATATTTCCGGATAGTTTGATACCATTGTTTCTTGTCTGATTCTCATTCAATGTGAAAATTTTGTCACTTTTGAAGTTGTCAATTCCCTTTAGAATCTTAAAGACCTGTATCAAGTCACCTCTGAGTCTACGCTTTTTTAGGGAAAACAGATTCATATGTTTTAGTCGATTTTCGTATGATTTATTTTTGATATTTGGAATCAGTTTTGTGGCTCGCCGTTGTACTTATTCCAGTCTGTCAATGTCTTTAATGAGATTCGGTGACCATACAGAAACAGCATATTCCAAATGTGGACGAACTAACGATTTATATAGCTTGTTAATGAGCGATGGACTTTTGAAATCAAAAGATCGCGCAATCAGTCCTAGAATCTTATTTGCTTTCTCAGAGGCTGAAATACACTGCTTGGATGATTTGAGATCGTTACTGATAATTGCGCCGAGATCTTTTTCACTATCCACTTTTGTTAACGAATTTCCAAATAATTTGTAATCGTACTTATTGTTGTTTTTACCTATGTGCATTACCTTGCATTTACTCGTGTTAAATTTCATAAGCCACTTTTCAGACCATTGCTGTAATTTATCTAAATCTTCTTGAATATCTAATTGATTTAAGTGATCATTTGCCATTCCGCACAGTTTTGTATCATCAGCAAATTTGGAAACAGTAGATTTTAGTCCATGGTCTATATCATTTATATATACTATGAATAGAAGTGGCCTAAGAACGGAACCCTGAGGAACTCCACTTGTAACATTTTCCCATCTAGAATTTTTTACATTTAAAACAACTCTTTGTTTTTGACCATTCAACCAATTACTAGTCCAACTTAATAGGCTACCACTTATTCCGTGTAAAGATAATTTAGTAAGTAGTCTTTCGTGTGGGACGGTATCAAAAGCTTTTGCAAAGTCTAGATATATTAAATCTATATTGTTTCTTTTGTCATAATTCGATATAACTGTGTTGTAGAATTCGAGTAAGTTAGTCACGCAAGAACGTTTCCGTCTGAAACCATGCTGGCTATCATTTATCAAACGGTTACTTTCTAAATGATGTTCGATAGCATCTCTGATGATAGTTTCCATTATTTTTCCTACGATTGAAGTCAAACTTATACGCCTATAGTTATTTGGTTTCTTTTTGTCACCTTTTTTGAATATGGGAGTAATGTTAGCTAGCTTCCATTCTCTTGGGACATCTCCGGATATGATGGATTTCTTGAAAATAATTTCTAATGGAACAACAATCTCATTTTTAATTTCCTTTAAGATTCTTGGATGCCAACCGTCAGGCCCTGGTGTTTTATTAACTTTGAGTTTATCTATACACCATTTAATTTTTTCTTTTGTTATATTTACCGTAGTGAGTAAGTTTACCCTAGACTTTTCACAGGTTTCAGTTTGGAGTTCACTTTGAGGTGTTTTGTCTACGAATACCGAGCTAAAATAATTGTTTAAGATATTACACATTCCTTCATTTGAATATTCAAGTTGACCGTCAGCAGATAATAGTGGACCAATGTGATTCCTAACAACCTTTTTTTCTCTAATGTAACTATAGAATTCTTTGGGATTCTCTTTGGATTTATCAGCGATGTTCATTTCGTATTGTCGTTTTCTTTTTCTTATTGTCTTTTTTAAATCTCTCTGTATTGATACATAACTTTCATAGTCATTAGATGCACCCGAGCGCTTATCAGCGATTTTCATTTCGTATTGTCGTTTTCTTTGTCTTATTGTCTTTTTTAAATCTCTCTGTATTGATACATAACTTTCATAGTCATTAGATGCACCCGAGCACTTATATTTCTTATAAGCCTGTCTCTTTTTAGCTATACTTTTTTCAGTTTCTTTGTCGAGCCACTTTGGGCGAGACTGATTTGGGGGACGTCTGTCCTTAAATCATATCTTAGTGAGCGTATTTTGAAATATTTCCCACATCTGATCTACAGGTCTTTCGTTTAATTTTGCCTCCCAATCTGTAGGCTGAAGCTCCTGGCGTAGTCCTATGAGCTGAGCTTTACTGAAATCGGGTATTTTAGAAACACAAGTATCTATTCTAAAATTATTTAGGAGTTTGCATCTAACTAAATTGTGATCGCTATTTGCAACAGATTCACCGACTTCTACATCAGTTACCATGCTTACGCGGCTAGTGATCAATAGATCGAGTAAGTTTCCATATCTTGTGGGCTCTTTTACATGCTGAATTAAGTAATTGTCACCAAGAAAATCAATCAAGCGACTACCTATATGGCCATGTTCAAGGGTCATCCAATCAATGTCAGTAAAATTGAAATCACCCATTATCAATAAATCCCGGTTGAAGAAACTAGACAGTTCTTGAAATAACAGTTTGTCGTCTGCTGATGATAATGTCTTTGGCCTATATATTACACCTATATTCATTTTTTGTCCATTTGTTTGGGTTAACTCAACCCACAAACTATTGTATGCATCCTGTTTAACTTTCTCTAAAATACAAGCGTGAACATTGTTTTTAACGTACACCTGAACACCCCCACCTTTCTTGTGGTTTCTATCCTGATGAAAGTGTTTAAATCCCGCAATATTAAATTCAGCATCTAACTCTGTACCATTTAACCATGTCTCAGTTATTCCTATCATATCGAGGATTTCGCTTTTGACATACGCCTGTATTTCTTGAAATTTGTTCCTAATACTACGAGCATTAAAGTATATGGCTTTAAGAAACTCGTGATTATTTCTTTTTGACACATTTTGAGTTTCAATATCATGTCTTACATTATCATTTTGTTTTTTATTTATTCCTTGCTCTACATTATTATTTGGTCCTTCATCGACATTCAATGCCTCATTAACATTTCGCCCATCAAAATTAACATTTCCCCCAGCACGGTCATCTGGTCGATCACGGTCATCCGATCTCTTTTGTACATTTTGTCCCCCTACGTCACCGTGATTCACGCCGGCCTCCCGTCGTTCAATGACATTATGTCCGGAATCCCTTCCTAAAATTATATTTTGTCCTCCACTGACATTATATCCTATCGTGACATTTTCTCCTCCATTATCATTACATCCTATCGTGATATTTTGTCCACTATCATTGCTTCCCATCGTGATCTTTTGTCCTCCACTGTCATTACATCCCATTGCGACATTTTGTCCCATGACATTACATCCTAATGTAACATTTCGTCCTCTACCGACATTATATCCTAAAACTATATTTTGTCCTATACTGGCACATTGTTCTACATTAATGTTATACTCTACACTGATATTTTGGCCTTTATTGACATTCTGTCCGGTATCCCTTCCTAAAATTATATTTTGTCCTCCACTGACATTATATCCTACTGTGACATTTTCTGCCCCATTATCATTACATCCTATCGTGATATTTTGTCCTCCACTATCATTACTTCCCATCGTGATCTTTTGTCCTCCACTGTCATTACATCCCATTGCGACATTTTGTCCTATGACATTACATCCTAATGTAACATTTCGTCCTCTACCGACATTATGTTCTAAAATTATATTTTGTCCTATACTGGCACATTGTTCTACATTAATGCTATACTCTACACTGTTTTCCCATGCACATTCTATTTCCCCTTCCTTTTGGGCCTCTACCCTAAAAAAGGAGCTAGCTCATTACAAACTCCAACAATAAGGTTTGTAAGAACATCTTTGCCTCTGCGGGTAAGGTAGATCCCATCAGAAGCGTAAAGGTCATGGCGCCTAGAAAAGAGATACCAAGGATCAAGAAAGTGGTATCCCAATTGTGTGCACAACTGCGATATCCTATCATTGATCCCTATGGCTCTACTGTTCCAGCACGAGCCTGCGTAGATCCTCGGAAGAATCCCACAGACTACATGACGGCTCCCACGTTCCTTCATCTCCTGAAGGAGGACCTTGTAATTCCGAACAAGTTCCTCTGATCTCACCCTACCTATATCGTTACTACCCGTATGAACAATCGTAACCGTGTTCTTCCATCCTTGCTCCCTGATGGACTGGGTGCAGTCGGCGATCCCACGGCCCGGTTGACATACAAGCTTGCAACGTCGCTTTGTCTTCCGCTGCAGGATGTCGTCATAGCCTCGCACCATGGAGTCCCCCACCACCAAGAACTCCTGGTTTTCAGCCACTTCATCCCCCAGTAGAGCAAAACGATTAACTAGAGCCAGCGGTTGCTCCACAGGGCACACCTCCACCGAACGCGGGCTCGACAAACGGGACCCCACGGAGCGCCACTCGCTCACGGTAGTGACAGTAGGTGAAGAAGTGAAACGTTCTTTGGGTTGTGGGGAGGGTTCACTCTTCTCACGGAGCGCACTCCTGAGAAGACGAATTTCCTCCTCACACATCCTGAGACGGACCTCTAGGTTCACGCAACCTTCACAAGCCATTTTGCTCCTCCTTTAGCAATAAAAACGACAAAGAGAAAATACAAATCAACGACAACAAAAACAACAACAAAGCGGTCTCTAATAAACTAAATACACGAAGCTTACTTTGCTAACCTTATACTATTTCTCCTACCTTTGGAGTACAGTAATAGAAAATTGTTTTGAATTTAAATAGAACACTACACTTTATCTTATATCTGTAACTGTATAGCGCTATACGTATACAATTACAAAAAACACAACACAATCACTTAACACTTTCGGAGATAACGACACGAAGCGCAGCGATACCGAAATAATTTCGGCCCTGGGCAGGATTCGAACCAGGTTTTGCGAGCACCCCCGTACTTCGCCGTCCAGTGCTCTACCAACCGCGCCACCGAGTCGTGTGTGTGTGTGTGTGTGTGTGTGTGTGTGTGTGTGTGTGTGTGTGTGTGTGTGTGTGTGTGTGTGTGTGTGTGTGTGTGTGTGTGTGTGTGTGTGTGTGTGTGTGTGTGTGTGTGTGTGTGTGTGTGTGTGTGTGTGTGTGTGTGTGTGTGTGTGTGTGTGTGTGTGTGTGTGTGTGTGTGTGTGTGTGTGTGTGTGTGTGTGTGTGTGTGTGTGTGTGTGTGTGCGTGTGTTTATCAGATAACCAACTTGCTTATTCCTATGAATGCTGGGAAATAAAGATAAAATATCAAGTAAAAATTTCGTCCTTAAAAATACGATTGAAATTGGAAAGGTCTCTACACTTGATATAAAATAATATAAGATAAAATGAAATAACGAAATAAATAATCGTTTTGACGAAAGGAAAGAATGTATAAAAGAGTAACGGGTAGAGAGTAATGAGAAAACATTCACGAAAGAGGGAAGAGGAAATGTAAAAGACAAACGACAGAAATTGAGAGTACGTGTACCATGATTTCGATTTTTTTTTTTTTTTTTTTTTTTAAGCTAAGCGAAGGAATGTATGTTGAAGAAATAATCAATGGATATGTGAGGAGGAAAGACAAAGTACAGAGAAAATAAGTTACAAAAATAGAGGTAATAACAGACATTGTACAATGGGTTTCACTGATAAGTATTACAGGCGTTAGTGTTTCCTACGAATCTAAAACAAGCACATTTCTCTACGATGATTAATTATATTTATTATACAATTTTACAACCCAGTGACGTAAGCCTTTCACAACAAATGACATCAACGCGTACACACACACACACACACACACACACACACACACACACACACAGATGGAAATGTAACAGGACGGAAGAGAAAACATATATAGAGAAAGAACAGTCTGAAATAACAGAGAAAGTAAATAGCAGAGAAGATGCTGTAAAAATGAAGGTGAGGATTTTACCCCAGGAGGTGCTGAATAGCTGCGGCCGAATCCGTCACCTTTAGTACCTTTGCCCTGTGTGGTCAGATACCTGGGTGAGGTAACACTCGCTGCCGGGAATCGTAGAGGAGCATGGGATTCGAAGCCACAAGCAAGCAAATGCGACACCAGCACGCTTCCGATCACACCACCAGCAAACTTGTGTAGGTGCAGATGATAAATTCTTGAAGAAGAAGAAGAAGAAAAAAAAAAAAGAAGAAGAAGAAATAGAAGAAGAGAAGGAGAAGGAGAAGGAGAAGAAGAAGAAGAAGAAGAAGAAGAAGAAGAAGAAGAAGAAGAAGAAGAAGAAGAAGAAGAAGAAGAAGAAGAAGAAGAAGAAGAAGAAGAAGAAGAAGAAGAAGAAGAAGAAGAAGAAGAAGAAGAAGAAGAAGAAGAAGAAGAAGAAGAAGAAGAAGAAGAAGAAGAAGAAGAAGAAGAAGAAGAAGAAGAAGAAGAAGAAGAAGAAGAAGAAGAAGAATGAGAAGAAGAAGAAGAATGAGAAGAAGAAGAAGAAGAAGAATGAGAAGAAGAAGAAGAAGAAGAAGAAGAAGAAGAAGAAGAAGAAGAAGAAGAAGAAGAAGAAGAAGAAGAAGAAGAAGAAGAAGAAGAAGAAGAAGAAGAAGAAGAAGAAGAAGAAGAAGAAGAAGAAGAAGAAGAAGAAGAAGAAGGAGAAGAAGAAGAAGAAGAAGAAGAAGAAGAAGAAGAAGAAGAAGAAGAAGAAGAAGAAGAAGAAGAAGAAGAAGAAGAAGAAGAAGAAGAAGAAGAAGAATCGTCCAAATCACTTCGGAATGCAAATCACAGAAAAAGACGAATAAAAGGTAATATAATTCTTTTAAAAAGGAAAGGAAAACAGCACAGAAGGCGAATAAGAGAATACGTATTTTGCTTTACAAAGGAAAGGAAAACAACAGAATGTGTAAAGAGGCCCCTGCACAAAGAATATATTACTGCGCAATGTTCCAAATTGTACAATATTATTGATGGTGTAGGGATGGTATTGAAGAGGCACACGTAGTTGGACTGTACATTTGCTATTTTTAATATACTGTGTCATTCTTTAATACTATCGCCCCACCGTCAGTAACATTGTACAATACAGAATATTGCGCAATGAAATTGATTGTGTAGGGCCCGTTTAATACAAAGTATTGAAAGATACGAAACGGAAAGGAAAGTAGACGAACACACACCTAAGAATATAGGATTAAAAAGACTACAAGAGACTGTAAGGCCTACAGGAGGCAGTTCTATGCCCATTACTACAGGATAAAGCGAATCAAAACGAAAACGAGGATAATGGGAAACCAGAAGCGAGATAATAGGGTAAAGAGAGAGAAAAAATCTCTCTAATTGCGCCGGTTGCTCGTATTAAAGAGAAAAAAGAGAAATGTGAAGAAAGAGTGAAGTAGAGCAGGAGCTCCCTTGCAAAGTCGCCGGGATAAGTAATTACATGAGCAATAAAGGAAAAGTATGGCATTAGGGGCACTTAGCTGCGCCCTCAGCCGTCACCTTTACCTTTAGTGCTTGGACACTAGCTAGTTTCTTTTACGATCATGTCCCTAGTCGTTTTATTAAACTTGAAAATTTATTAAATAAACGAGAGAATGAGTTATATCCATGACACTTTTCTCGATATTTACATCTATATCTGGAAACCTGTTTTCAATATTTAGCTACTTTAAATCCTATTCAATCTCGGAAGTGTCTGCCTGTAATATGTATTTCATCAATATAACTTTTCCAATAACCATTTGATAAAACACTGAGTACGCATACTTCAGTTTGGACTATATTGCTATACGAGGATCGAACCTAGTACACTATACATACGAGGTCAAATCGAAACCCAGCGGCGCCTTCCAACCAAAAGAGAAAACATGGCCTGGAGCGAAGAAGTGAACCTTTGCTGCTGGTAAAGATAATGACAACAGAGAAGGATTAGGAGTGGTAAGTAGCGCTTGTGCGCGGCAGCATTATGAGCTTGCGATAGTTTATGTATGTTCATGTGTGTGTGTGTGTGTGTGATATATGTGTGTGTGTGTGTGTATGTGTGTGTGTGTGTGTGTGTGTGTGTGTGTGTGTGTGTGTGTGTGTGTGTGTGTGTGTGTGTGTGTGTGTAGATGTGTGTGCGTATAGGTGTCTGTGCGTGTAGGTGTTTGTGTGTGTGAGCGTGTGTGTGTGTGTGTGTGTGTGTGTGTGTGTGTGTGTGTGTGTGTGTGTGTGTGTGTGTGTGTGTGTGTGTGTGTGTGTGTGTGTGTGTGTAGGTGTGTGTGCGTGTAGGTGTTTGTGTGTGCGTAGGTGTGTGTGTGTGTGTGTGTGTGTGTGTGTGTGTGTGTGTGTGTGTGTGTGTGTGTGTGTGTGTGTGTGTGTGTGTGTGTGTGTGTGTGTGTGTGTGTGTGATTCACCTTGGTCTTTGGATCACGTGTTGGACTCGTGATCGACAGCTATTTCCCTCCCGGAAGAGAGCTCAGAGCTCGTATGACCGATCTATGGGTAATGCTATGACCTTACACGCACACACACACCCTACTTCCCGCCCACGAGAGTTGGAGTAACGACTCGAAGCGCAGCGATACTGAAATAATTTCAGCCCTGGGCAGGATTCGAACCAGGTACCGCCGTTACCGCCGTAGTGACAGTCTGGGACTTTACCAACCGCACCACCGAATCTCGCGCGCGCGTGTGTGTGTGTGTGTGTGTGTGTGTGTGTGTGTGTGTGTGTGTGTGTGTGTGTGTGTGTGTGTGTGTGTGTGTGTGTGTGTGTGTGTGTGTGTGTTGTGTGTGTGTGTGTGTTGTGTGTGTGTATTTACCTAGTTGTACTCGTATTATACGGGAAGGGAGCTATGCTCGTAGTGACCCGTCTTTGTGTCTTTCAGCATCAAGTTTGTTCTTAAATTCTTGAACAGTATTTGCACACACTGCTGTCTCATCTATTTTTTCCAGATGTGTGTGTGTGTGTTTTGTGTATTTTCCTCCCCAACCTTTGCCACACCACTCATTCAAACTTGTCTATCTCGTCTCTCCACCCTTTGTCTGGTTTCATTCTCTCACACTTCCCATCACGCACATATACAAATACGCTCCCGCACACACACACGCAGGCACACACACACATACACACACACACACACACACACACACACACACACACACACACACACGCACATGCACACACACACACACACACACACACACACACGCACGCACGCACACACACATACACGCACACACACGCACGCATACACACACACACACACACATACACACACACAAATGCACATACACACACACACACACACGCACACACGCACGTACGCACACACACACACACACACACACACACACCTCCTTGCCCACCAGAGTTGGAGTGCCGGCTCGCAGTACAGCAATACTGATTTTTTCAGCCTATGGTGGGACTCGAACTTGAGTCACTGAATTAGCGGTCGAGAACGGTACCACTGCACCATCGAGCCGTGTACGTGTGTGAGTGTGTAAATGCGTGTGTACTTGCGTGCATGCTATTTGTGTTCGACACGAAAGTAAAAAGAAGAAACAATATGTAATCAAAAAATGGCGTTCCATGAAATAATAACTACTTGAATGTAACCTCTTCCTATGTGATATAGCATCCAAAGAAAATATTCATGCTGATGGTGATGCTAAAGGAGTTATCACTCTGGGCTATATTTCCTCGTACATCCTACCTCCAAACTCCATTTGAATGAATAGAATATGACTTCGCTTACAGAAATCTAGACTTCTCTAAGAACGTTTCAACACTTTGTCTAACATTCGTATAGGTTTACAATCTCTTAATTCATCATTCAGCTTTGCTATATACAGTATGACGGAAAGATCATTTGATATTTGGACATTTGAAGAAAAAAAAATGTAACCGATGTCGTTTTTACACGAACTCTTAACAGTTATGTACAATGATAACCGTCCAATACCTCAACTGCAGGTTTCCCATTAGCTCTTCATGGGTCAAAAAAATATAAAGATTTTGATCAAACAATATTTTAATTCAAAACGGACCACTAATTGCATCCCAAGCATTCACAGAGGATGAGCAATCCGTATATTAATACCTGACTGTGATGGAGTGAATATGGATAAGCAAATCTACAGGTACATGAAAATTAGGAAATACATTCATGACACCAAACCTAGAAACTGGTTAGAATCTCAGAACAATATGTCTTTACACACGTTTTAAATTATCTAAAATCATTGCACGATAACTTCAACCATAGCATTTTGCTAAACGTACGATGTCACTCAACTGGTCATGCTCGTGAAATTCTCATGGACGAGTTGGCTAGTTATAATTAAAGCAGTTCATTATGTACCTCGAACAGTGAGCCAGCCCGTATTTTCACTGTGAGAGGCTTGCAACCCATTATGCAGTCACCTAATGAAAGGGTGATGCTGCATGACAGATGCACCGGTAATCATTCCTCTTATTTTCGGCTTGGCGGCCCGTCTGCAATGCCCTAATTACCCCATAGTTCACTATTGAATATTGTATACAAACGCACATGCACACACACACACACACAATCTCGCCCTCCCCCTCCCTATCTCTCTCTCTCTCTCTCACACACACACACACACACACACACACACACACACACACACACACACACACACACACACACACACACACACACACACACACACACACATACGCCCGCGCGTGTATTGGTGTAAAAAGAAAAGAACCAAGAGAAATTATTGTTCATGCTATTGTTAACATTTTTTAACAAAAGAACTGTACGACGAATGGACAACTGACGAAGCTCTGAAACTCAGGAGTTAGCTTACCTTTGTGGGACGCAATTACTTGTTGGATTCACAGGAAAGGAGCAATTGGATTAAGAAGCTATTCCCAGAATGTAAAATGATGAATCCAAAGCAAGTGAAAAGAGCTGGAAGGAAAAACAATGTATCTCAAACAAAAGAAGAACGGAGTGTATAGTGGACTTTGTAGAATTCCACTTAAGGTTTCGTAAAATTTCATTATTGGAACAAACCACGAAAATGGTGACGCTTTTAAATAAATGGTGGAGTTTCTTGCAAGATTTGAGGATGTAATTAAGGAGGTGTACTTTTAGTTTAAATCCAAGTAGTTAGAAAAGTAATAAAAAATCAAAATCAAATCAACTTCTTAATAAAACAAAGGAAAACGATTATATGATAAATCTTAATGGGAATAACATCGATGAGCTGATGATTCAGAAAAGTTGGAGAATGCAGTTAACCTCAGAGAGATTACGGGGCAGCAGCCAAGTTGATAGATTGGAAGGGATGGTAAAAGTTATCAAGTAAAATGGATGTTGTACTGTAGATATGCCAGTGTTGCCGGTTAGAAAGAGAATTACAATGATTCTATGGGGGGAAGGTCGGGAACAAGAGTTAAAATAAAAAATACTTCCATGATCATGGAAAATGAAAAATGACTCAAACGCAATTGATCATATCAAGGATATGCTTATATTGGGTCGTCATAAGAGATTGCTCAAGTACATTTGGAAATAAGTTCAAGTCAGGAGCCACAATAAGAAAGACAACTGCCAGCTCTTGGATGTTACCATGCAATAGCAAGTTTAAGAATATTTGGATCAAAAGAGATGCTACTGGGGATGAACAAGCAAAGACACAGGAACTTATAAATGAAGCCAAAGATATGAACGAGAAGAGGACATAAGAAAAAGAGTACTTTTTCTGGATAATTCGAAATCAAAGACTGATGAAATCGCATAAAAAGAAGAAGCAAGATAGTGCAAGAAGCATGGCAAAGAATTTTTATGGTTTACTATCTTCCATGCTGGAAATGAATGACTATTTAATGATTAATGAACCTGATATTTTGTGTGTTTAGAAGACCAAGCTTCCAAATATTGAGATGCACCTGAAGAAGAGTAAATAGTAAATACATTTTATGAAAAAGAGATAGAAAATATCATAATTTTTTTTTTTTTTTTTTTTTTTTTATCGCATCTTACCTGGTTATGGGCCAAAAAGTCTCCTGTCGGCATGCTCCTCCTTTGTAATATTTGTAATCCTTTGAATAGGAGGTGAGGTGATTATATTTGTGAGAAACAGCATAACGGTGGTACAATCGAATCCAAGTGAGAGCAAGATAGGAGTTCTGAATATTTGAACCTGAGGGCCAGATATAGAGAAACCTCGAGGTACGCGCGCTATCACTCCAAACACTAGAGCCTGAAATGAAGTCGATTACCAGTTGGTGTTAGACTTTTTTTCCTCACAAAAAACTACCAAATAGAATGAAAACATAGTCCCCGTGGAAGGTTTTAATTGCAAAGAGGTCAAGTGGAAAGAATGGGAATTAATCCACATTTGGAATCTGCTGTTTCCGTATGATCACCGAATCTCATTAAAGACATTGACAGATTGGAAAAAATACAACGGCGAGGCGCAAAACTGATTCCAAATATCAAAAATAAGTCATACGAAAACCGACTAAAACATATGAATCTGTTTTCCCTAAAAAAAGCGTAGGCTCAGAAGTGACTTGATATAGGTCTTTAAGATTCTAAAGGGAGTTAACATCAAAAGTGACAAAATTTTCACACCGAATGTGAATTAGACAAGAAATAATGGTCTCAAACTGTCAGTAAATAGATTTGATTTGGAAGTGGGTAGAAACATTTTTGTCAACCGTGTAGTTAATGAATGGAATAAACTTCCTTCAGAGGCAATGCAATGTAGTTAAGTTCGAAGCTTAAAGATTTGTTTAGATAAACATCTAAGCAAGATGCTGTAATACCTGTCGGATTCTCATTCAATGTGAAAAATTTGTCACTTTTGATGTTGCCAATTCCTTTTAGAATCTTAAAGACCTGTATCAAGTCACCTCTGAGTCTATGATTTTTTAGGGAAAACAGATTCATATGTTTTAGTCAATTTTCATATGATTTGTTATAGATATTTGGAATCAGTTTTGTGCCTCACCGTTGTACTTTTTCTAATCTGTCAATGTCTTTAATGAGATTCGGTGACCATACGGAAACAACATTTTCCAAATGTGGACGAACTAACGATCTATATAGCTTGTTAATGATAGATGGGCTTTTGAAGTCAAAAGATCGCGCAATCAGTCCTGGAATGTTATTTGCTTTCTTAGAGGCTGAAATATACTGATTAGATGATTTGAGATCGTTACTGATAATAACGCCGAGATCCCTTTCACCATCCACTTTTATTAACGAATTTCCAAATAACCTGTAATTGTACTTACTGTTATTTTTACCTATGTGCATAACCTTGCATTTATTTGTGTTAAGTTTCATTAGCCACTTTTCTGACCACAGCTGTAGTTTATCTAAATCTTTTTGAATATCTAATTGGTTTAATTGATAATTTCCTCTTGCACATAGTTTTGTATCATCAACAAATTAGGAAACAATATATTTTAGTCCGTGGTCTATATCATTTATATATACTATGAATAGAAGTGGCCCAAGAACGGAACCCTGAGGAACACCACTCGTATCTAGAAGTTTTGTCATTTAGAACAACTCTCTGTTTTCGATCATTCAAACAATTACTAGTCCAACTTAATAGGCTACCACTTACTCCGTGTGAAGCTAATTTAGTAAGTAGCCTTTCGTGGGAGACGGTATCAAAAGCTTTTGCAAAGTCTAGATATATCAAATATACTCGTATATTGTTTCTTTTATCATAATTCGAGATGACTGTGTTGTAGAATTCAAGTTTGTCTCGCAAGAACGTTTCAGTATGAATCTATGCTAGCTATTATCTATCAAACAGTTACTTTCTAAATGATGTTCGATAGCATCTTTGATGATAGTTTTCATATTTTTCCTACAATTGAAGTCAAGCTTATTGGTCTGTAGTTATTTGGTTTCTTTTTGTCATCTTTTTTTAATATGGGAGTAACGTTAGCTAGCTTCCATTCTCTTGGGACATCTCCGGATATGATGGATAACTTGAAAATAATTTCTAATGGAACAACAACCTTATTTTTAATTTCCTTTAAGATTCTTGGATGCCAACTGTCAGGCCCTGGTGTTTTATTAACTTTGAGTTTTTCTATAAACCTTTTAATTTTTTCTTCTGATATATTCACCGTAGTAAGTTCACCCTAAACTTTTCACAGGTTTCAGTTTGGAGCTCACTTTACAAATACTGAGCTAAAATAGTTGTTTAAAATATCACACATTTCTTCATTTGAATATTCAACTTAACCGTCAGTAGATAGTAGTGGGATAATGTGATTCCTAATAACTTTTTTATCTCTAATGTAACTATAGAATTCTTTGGGATTCTCTTTGGATCTATCAGCAATATTCATTTCGTATTGTCGTTTTCATTTTTCATTGTCTTTTTTAAATCTCTCTGTATTATTACATAACTTTGATACTCATTATATGCACTCAAGCACTTGTATTTCTTTGAAGCCTACCTCTTTGTAGCCATACTTTTTCAGTTTCTTCGTCGAGCCATTTTGGGAGAGCCTGATTGGGGGGGGGGCGTCTGTCCTAAAACGGGATGTATGAATCATCTTAGTAAGCGTATTTTGAAATATTTTCCACATCTGATCTACAGGTCTTTCGCTAAGATTTGCATCCCAATGATGTATCTATTCTAAAAAAAAATTAGCAGTTTGAATCTAAGTTGTGATTGCTATTTGCAATAGGTTCACTAACTTCTACATCTGTTTTCATGCTTTTGCAGCTAGTGATCAATAGATCGAGTAAATTCCTATGTATTGTGGGCTCTTTTACATGCTGAAAATTGTCACCTGGAAAATCTATCAAGCGACTACTTATATAGCCATCTTCAAGGGTAATCCAATCAATGTCAGTAAAATTGAAATCACCCATTATCAATAAATCCCGGTTGCAGAATCTAGACAGTTCTTAAAACAGCAGTTTTTCGTCTTCTAATGATAATGTTTTTGGCCTATATATTACACCTATATTCAAATTTTGTCTATTTGTTTGTGTTCATTGTACCCACAAACTATCATATTCATCCTCTTTCACTTTCTCTAAAACACAGGCATGGACATTGCTTTTAACGTACAACAGAAGACCCCCACCTTTCTTGTGGTCTCAATCCTGATGAAAGTGTTTAAATTCCGTAATATTAAATTCAGTTTCAAACTCTCCAACATTTAACAATGTCTCGGTTATTGTTATCATATCAAGACTTTCGCTTTTGACATACACCTGGATTTCTTGGAATTTCTTCCTAATACTATGAGCATTAAAGTACATTGTCTTAAGAAATTCCTGGTTACTTCTTTTTGACATATTTTGAGTTTCAACATCATGCCTTACATTATGATTTTGTTCTTTATTGACACCTTGCTCTATATTGACATATAGTCCTTCATTGACTTTCAATGCCTCATAGTATTTACCCCATCACGGACATTTGGTTCCTCACGATCATCCCATCTCTCATGTACACCTTGCCCCCCTCCGTCACCGTGTCCCACAACGACCACCCTTCGTTCATTGACATTCTGTCCGGCATCACTTCCTGAAATGACATTCTATCCGTCATCACTTCCTAAAATGATATTTTGTCCGGCATCACTTCCTGAAATAATATTCTGTCCTCCACTGACATTATATCCTACCGTGATATTTTGTCCTCCACTATTATTACGTATCATCGTGATATTTCGTCCTTCAATGACATTACATCCGAATCCAATATTTCGTCCTCTACCGACATTATATCCTAAAATGATATTTTGTCCTGCACTGACATATTGCTATACATTATTACCACGCCCTACTCTGCTATCTCCAATACACTATTCTCCCTTCCCTTTGAGCTTCTACCGCAAAAAAGGAACTAGTTCATTACAAACTCCCACAACGAGGTCTGTAAGAAAATATTTACATCTGCGAGTAAAGTGGATCCCATCAGAAGCATAAAGATTATGACGCCTGGAAAAGAGATACCAAGGATCAAGAAAGTGGTATCCCAGTTTCGTGCACAATTGTGATATCCTCTCATTGATTTCTATGGCTCTATTATTCCAACACGAGCCAGCGTAGATCCTCGGAAGGATCCCACAGACTACGTGACGGCTCCTACGCTCCTTCACTCCAGAAGGAGGACCTTGTCATTCCAACAATCTTTTTCACATGACGACTTCATACATTCCTGGCGCCCACTGGATGTATTACATTGCCGGTGGTTGACATTACACCAGTGTTGCCAGATGGCACTTACGGACCCCTGTCAAAGTGCCACTTTGAGAACCCGTGCTCTAGAATCTAGGCCACGTGGTTCTCAACCTTTTTCCCGTTACGTACTCCGAGACTCATCAGACCATCGACCCGTACCCTCATTACCTGACACAGAATATAGAATGGTAATATATTAACACTAATTAGATATAGAATGGTACCGCAATGGATATGAAATTATTCAAATTATAATCACTTTATTCCCCAGTTAAGCATTAACATCAAATACAATGAACATTGATACTACACATATATATTTAAATGTTTAAGTAATCTTTCGTTAGTCATCTAAGTACCCCTGTAAACCGTCCCGTGAACCCATGGGGTTTCGCGAACTCCACTTTGAAAACCCATGGTTTAAATGAAGATATAGTCCAATAAATAATATAATCATACATAAATTTAGAACGAGGTGTAATGATACAAAAAAATAAACAATGGTGGCACTGACAATAATCCACGAGGCTAGTTCTTTTCTTGCATATTACAATAAGGCACATGCAATGATGTGAGCAAGCATAGAGAGAGAGAGAGAGAGTGAGTTCAACCTCAAAAATCCTCCATTCAGGATCACTGCAGACAGCAACCCACCCACCCATGGACACCCTCAAAATGGGTCCAGTCTGCTTAGTGACCTCAGCTTGAGAACTCGTCTTCTGCCGAGACACCAGCAAACGATGCTAAGTTTATTACTTCCTGAGAAGATTACATTTTCGAATAGTAACAAGTGATTGTGTTGTGTTTTTATAATTGTATACGTATAGCGCTATACAGTTACAGGTATAAGATAAAGCGTAGTGTTCTAGTAATCTAGAATCAAAACAGTACTCTGTTATTGTACTCCAAAGGTAGGAGTAATAGTATAAGGTAAGCAGAGTATTTAGTCTATTTAGTGACCGCTTTTGTTTTCTTTAGTGTTTCATATTTTCTCTTTGCCATTTGTATTCCCGAAGGAGGAGCGAAATGGCTTGTGAAAGTTGTGTGAACCTGGAGAACCGTCTCAGGAAGTGTGAGGAGGAAATTCGTATTCTCAGGAGTGCTCTCTGTGAGAAGATTGACTCCTCCCCACAACCCAAGGAGCGTACCATCTCTTCTACTTCTGCCATTTCTATGAGCGAGTGGCGGTCAGTGGGGTCCTGTTTGTCGAGCCTGCGTTCGGTAAGCGGGTGCCCTGCGGAGCAACCGCTAGCTCTAGCCAATCGTTTTGCTCTGCTGGAGGATGAGGTGGCTGAAAATCAGGAGATCTTGATGGTGGGGGACTCCATGGTGCGAGGCTATGACGACATCCTGCAGTGGAAGACTAAACGATGTTCCAAGCTTGTATGTCAACCGGGCCATGGGCTCGCCGATTGTACCCACAACATCAGAGAGCAAAGGCGGACGAACACGGTTACGATTGTTCATACGGAAAGTAGCGA
This sequence comes from Oratosquilla oratoria, assembly GCF_046742065.1. Taxonomy (NCBI): domain Eukaryota; kingdom Metazoa; phylum Arthropoda; class Malacostraca; order Stomatopoda; family Squillidae; genus Oratosquilla; species Oratosquilla oratoria. The sequence continues at coordinate 5,461,402 of NC_134783.1, forward strand.
TGTGGGTAGGGTGAGATCAGAGGAACTTGTTCGGAATTACAAAGTCCATCTTCAGGAGATGAAGGAGCGTGGGAGGCGTCACGTAGTCTGTAGGATCATTCTGGGGATCTATGCTGTCGCATGTTGGAACGGTAGAGCCATAGGAATCAATGAGTGAGAGGATATCACAATTGTGCACGCAACTGGGATACCACTTTCTTGATCCTTGGCGTCTCTTTTCCAGGCGTCATGACCTTTATGCTTCTGATGGAATCCACCTTACTCGCAGAGGCAAAGATGTTCTTATAAACCTCATTGTGGGAGTTCCTTTTTTGAGGCAGAAACTCAAATGGGAGGGGAAATAGAGTGTATTGGGAAAACAGATTAGACCTGTAGATCAGATGTGGAAAATGTTTCAAAATACGCTTACTAAGATGATTCATACTTACATCCCGTTTAAGGATAGACGCCGCCCCCCCCCCCACCAAATCAGGCTCTCTCAAAATGGCTTGACAAAGAAACTGAAAAAAGTATTGCTAAAAAGAGATAGCCTTATAAGAAATACAAGTGCTATAATGACTATCAGTTATATAATAATACAGAGAGATTTAAAAAAGACAATAAAAAACGGAAACGAAAATACGAAATTAATATCGCTGATTAATCCAAAGAGAATCCAAAAAAAAATCTATGGTTAAATTAGAGATAAAAAGGTTATTAGGAATCACATTGTCCCACTATTATCTACTGACGGTCAACTTGAATATTCAAATGAAGGAATGTGTGATATTTTAAACAACTATTTTAGCTCAGTATTCGTAAACAGAATACCTCAAAGTGAACTCCAAACTGAAACCTGTGAAAAATCTAGGGTGAATATAATCTAGGGTAAATATAACAAAAGAAAAAATAAAAGGTATATATAGAAACACAAAATTAATAAAGCACCAGGGCCTGACAGTTGGCATCCAAGAATCTTAAAGGAAATTAAAAATGAGATTGTTGTTCCATTAGAAAATATTTTCAAGTAATCCATCTTATCCGGAGATGTCCCAAGAGAATAGAAGCTAACGTTACTCCCATATTAAAAAAAGATGACAAAAAGAAATCAGATAACTACAGGCCTATAGACTTGACTTCAATTGTAGGAAAAATTATGGAAACTATCATCAGAGATGCTGTCGGACATCGTTTAGAAAGTAACTGTTTGATAAATGATAGCCAGCATGGATTCAGACGGAAACGTTCTTGCGTGACTAATTTACTCGACTTCTACAACACAGTCATCTCGAATTACGACTAAAAAAAATATATAGATTTGGTATATCTAGACTCTGCAAAAGCTTTTGATACCGTCCCCCACGAAAGGCTACTTACTAAATTAGCTTCGCACGGAGTAAGTGGTAGCCTATTAAGTTGGACTAGAAATTGTTTGCATGATCGAAAACAGAGTTGTTCTAAATGACAAAACTTCTAGATGGAAAAATGACATGAGTGGTGTTCCTCAGGGTTCCGTTCATAGGCCACTTCTATTCATAGTATATATATAAATGATATAGACCACGGACTAAAATCTATTGTCTCCAATTTGTTGATGATACAAAATTGTGCGGAATGGCAAATGATCACTTAAATTAGTTAGATATTCAAGAAGATTTAGGTAAATTACAACAATGGTCTGAAAAATGGCTAATGAAATTTAACACAAGTAAATGCAAGGCACATAGGTAAAAATAACAGTACGTACGATTACAGGTTATTTGGAAATTCGTTGATAAAAGTGTATAGTGAAAAGGATCCTTGCTTAATTATCAGTAACGATCTCAAATCATCTAATCAGTGTATTTCAGCCTCTGAGAAAGCAAATAAGATTCTAGGACTGATCGCGTGATCTTTTGACTTCAAAAGTCCAACTATCATTAACAAGCTATATAAATCGTTAGTTCATCCACATTTGGAAAATGGTGTTTCCGTATGGTCACCGAATATCATTAAAGACATTGACAGACTGGAAAAAGTACAACGGCGAGTCACAAAACTTATTAAAATAATATTATTATTATTATTATTATTATTATTATTATTATTATTATTATTATTATTATTATTATTATTATTATTATTATTATTATTATTATTATTATTATTATTATTATCATTATCATTATTATTATTATTATTATTATTATTATTATTATTAATAATAATAATAATAATAATAATAATAATAATAATAATAATAATAATAATAATAATAATAATAATAATAATAATAATAATAATAATAATGATAATAATAATAATAATAATATGAAAATCGACTAAAACATATGAATCTGTTTTCCCTAAAAAAAGCGTAGGCTCAGAAATGACTTGATACAGGTCTTTAAGATTCTAAAGGGGATTGACATCAAAAGTGACAATTCTTTTTACGCTGAATGCGAATCCGACAAGAAATAATGGTCTCAAACTGTCAGGGAATAGATTTAATTTGGAAGTGGATAGAAACAACCTCACCAACTGTATAGTTAATGAATGGAATAAATTTCCTGCTGAGGCATTGCGATGTAAATCAGTTCGAAGCTTTAAGATTCGTTTAGATAAACATTTAAGCAAGATGCTATAATGACTGTCATTCATTTTATATTATTTATTTGTTTGTTATTATTTATCTGTTTATCATTTGTTTGGTTTTCATTTGTTATTATCTATCTATCAATACATTATTATTTACTATTTACCTGTCTTTTTATTATCTAACTATACATATATATTTATTTATCTTATTATTATTTATACTATTATAATTCTTATTTATTTATTCATTTATTTATTTATTTATTTATTTGTTTTATCTATGTATCATTATTATATATTTTTTCGCATCCGACCTAGTTATGGACTAAAAGGTCGGGCATGCTCCGCCTTTGTAATCCTTTGTAAGAGCCACGACCCATCTGCAGACACTTAAAACGTTGCCGTGATCCAAATGCCAACCCTGCGGGTCATCCTTGAACGGGGTCACTAGCGACCGCGACCTCCCGCGGATCCTCCTTAGAACAGGATTACTATGAACCCCTCCATTCCAATATTCCGAGCAAAGGACTCGAAAAGGTCCAGTTTTTCTCGTAACATCTCTTAAGAGGTTATCTCACTGGCTTCACCAGCATCGACTGTCAATTCGTTTGCCTAAAAATTACTTCGGTTAAAATATTCTATTTTTCAAAATTCCAAATATCTAACCATCTTTCCATCATCAAAGCTGAATGATGAACTAAGAGATTGTAAAATTATACGAATGTTGGACATACTGTTGAAATGTTCTTAGAGAAGTCTAGATTTCTGTAAGCTTAGTCATATTCTTGTTATTCAAATGAAGGTTGCAGGTAGGATGTGAAACAAAACAAAAAAAATAGCTCAGTGTGATAACCCCATTAAGAGTTCCTCATCGGTTCTTTTAAACTTGTTTTCCGTCGCATTATGCCGCGACCTGCCAATGCCCACCAATACTTTCTCGACAACAGGCAAACCAGGAAATGGCAATGAATTCACTTTCTCTTCAGAATGTTAGCCAACGGCACGGTCGGGTCAGTAAAACAAGGCAGAAATTATTGTACGTCTCCGCGTCCAAAATGAGTAGTGCTCCCACGATATGTACCTGAAAGTGTGGTTCGGTTCAAACACGACCAACATGCCTGCCCATGCTTACGAATTATTGGAGCTCTTCTTATATATTTGAGAATATAATGGTTATATTTATGAACTGGATTGGGTTAGATTAAGTTAGGTTACCTTAGGTCATGTTAGGTTAAGCTAGGTTAAATTAGGCTAAGTTAGGTTAGGTAGTTAGGCCAGGTTAGGTTAGGTTAGGTTTTGTTTGATTAACTTAGTTTATTTTAGCTTAGCACATTTTAGCTTAGCTTAGGTCAGGTCTAGGTTTGATCAGGTTAAGCTAAGAATGCGTGGCCCTCTTATCAAGAATTACAAACCGAAAAACCTTATCACCATCATACAATAAACGAGGATGTAAATCACCATTTTGTTCAGTCAACGTTGATCAAGTTTGAGTCACCTGCTTCGTGTTACTGCGTGTACTGTACATATTATCTTTCAAGACGAGCATACTTTGCTTTGGTGAAGGCCATACGATCCCATTCGGCCGGATGGCGGACCCTAAGCTGAAGGTTCTCGGAACACAGACAGATCCCCCGCACACACACCATACCCTCTTGACCCAACGCTTCACATCAAAGCATTCCAATTAAAATCAGCGAAGTATGCTAGGGTAGTCCGTGTTCGTATGTAAGCTAAAGGTACGTTTTGCCCGGTGCGAGTATAATTATTAGCCTACCACAGCCAATGGCGAGAGACGTGCATCATAACTGGCATATTTGGGTAAACGCGTTACTAAGTTCGGTTAAAATGATCAGCCTCGTACTTTGCACCTCATATCAAAACAGCCCCATTCAAGAACAAATAACACTGGTCAATGAAATTTATCAAAATACCTGTCTCACAAGGAAAAGGAGGTGAACTTGATAGAGTTTTTTTTCAAATATATCTTCAGAATTTTTTCTATTGGGCATAGTTTTTCTGTGATAGCATATTCAATTTTAAACAATTATAACTAATAAATGAGGCTGATATTTCAATTAAACTTATCTTTAAAATATAGAAATGTATGATTTTCGAGTGTATTTAGCTTCTGAGAGATCCTTTTTAGTGCCAAATAGTAATCACCCAACATTGAAGAGCTCCACTTCCCTTGATACCGGGTTTCCATGTTCAGAATGTCCTGGTGAAACCTCTCACCGTGCTCGTCACTGATGGCACCAAGACTTGCAGGGAAAAAGTCCGAGTGAGATTCTAGAAAGTAGATTTTTAGATTCATATTGCATCCCAAGGCCTTGTAGGATGTCAGTAGCTCTTTTATGGTTTCAGAATAGTTATTTGCTTTGTGGTTCCCTAAAAACTCAGCGCAAACTTTCTTAAATGACAGCCATACAGCTTTTCAAGATATTTAGCTCTTCATCATAATTCTGGTCTCTCATATTGCATCCCAAGGCCTTGTAGGATGTCAGTAGCTCTTTTATGGTTTCAAAATAGTTATTTGCTCTGTGGTTCCCTAAAAACTCAGCGCACACTTTCTTAAATGACAGTCATGCAGCTTTTCAAGATCATTTAGCTCTTCATCAAAATTCTGATCTCTCATCAGCTCCCTAATCTGTGGTCCAACAAAAATACCTTCTTTGATTTTTGCGTCACTTACTCTAGGAAACTTATTTTTCAAATATGTGAATCCCTTGCCAGCTCTATCCATACCTTTAAAAAAATTATCAACCCTAGCTTAATATTCAAAAGAGGCAGGTAATT
>NC_134783.1:5471753-5484253 GCF_046742065.1 Oratosquilla oratoria
CAGGCACCCTCCCTTCCCGGATATATCCCCTATATTCATACGATACGAAACGGTCTTCTAACATACATACACAATACACTGATACACCGTCTTCTGCGCTCCTCTACAGACCCTGACGTAACATTCCAACTCTTCGAGATAGAAATTGGGGGCGGAATCCTACAGCTCTGCAATATCTACTCTGCTCCCGCACGTCTTCGTCCAACCACTCTTCCACCACCTACGATCAAAGGTATAATATACGCAGGGGATTTCAATGCTCGACATCCTGCATTGGGAGATCGTCCTGGCACCACTAACCGCCCTGGTGTTCACCTACTATCCTTCATCCGACAACATCATCTGACCCGCTGGGACACAGGTGGCGCCACACACTCCCGGGGAGGCACCCTGGACCACGTCCTCACCTCTGGCTTGGTATCATCCCGCATCCAGTGCTCCTCAGTACCTGCATTATTCTCAGACCATATTGCTCTTCTCTTCCACTATTCTCTTCCTACGATACCTACACCCCCTATCACACGCCTACGCCTCACCATACCCCCCAAATACTGCCCGACGTACATTTCATACATGACCTGCATACTACCTACCTTAGACTGTTCCTCCCCCGACCAGTTATACAATAGCCTTGTCTCCGCCACCCACGACTTTTACAGGCTTTACGTATCACGACCCCACCTCCAACGTCGCCCTCCTCCTCACTCGTGGTACCTAGACACCCGACTTCAGGACGCACAGAAAGAAGCGGAGCGCGTTGGACTCATGTTCCAAACTAACCCATCTCCTGAACTACTTCATCGTTACCAGCAATCCAGAGACGATTTGACAACCCTCCTAGAATGTGTAAGTACTGACTCCTGGAAGAGATTCACGGACAGAATTAATCACCAAACTAGTGTAGCCTCCATGTGGCACCTTATTCGCAGGGTAATTAAGAAGACTCCTGCTACTGCCCGTCATCATTCCCCCACCGTATTTGCCGAACAGCTCATCGTCACGTGGTCAAACCAGTCCAACCCTGCCAACCTACCTACCCCCGTCCAGGATGCCTTCTCCTCCGGTGCTTTCGCTCGTGGACTCCGCTTAGTACATGCTCTGCTGCAAGAGGATGATGAAGAAAATATACCAATCACTGAAGATGAACTACGACGTGCTCTCTTGAGAGGTAAAGCCACGTCCCCTGGGGATGATGGCATTACCTACAATGTGCTACGATTACTGCACCGTGTACCCGGTAACCCCCTCCTTCGCCTCTACAATATGTGTCTACGAGATGGATATATCCCACATGCCTGGACCACGAGTACAATAATCCCCATACCCAAGCCCGGTACAGCAAATTTCAGGCCCATCTCCCTTACATCCTGCTTCTGCAAAGTAATGGAAAGAATCTTGCTCACCCGACTGATGTACCAACTACAAGATCGCCTTTCTCCACGTCTCTTCGGCTTTCTACCCCAACGCAGCACCCATCACTGCCTCGTCGACTTATATTCTCGCCTCTCCCGTGACAGTGTTGTGGCATTTATAGATCTAAAAAGTGCATTTGATATAGCAAACCGAGACGTTATTTTAGATCAATTAATTGACTTTGGAATTAAGGGTAAATTACTACGATGGATTAAGGGCTACCTCAGTAACCGAACCTCCCGTGTCTTCTTTAGCGGTGCCTACAGCTCCTCACGGGATTTTCATCTCGGCACTCCTCAAGGAGGGGTACTAAGTCCATTTCTCTTTAATATACTTATGCATCGTCTCCTCACGTCTTTGCCCACTATTCCTGAGGTCACAATTACATGCTATGCAGATGACCTATGTATTCACACTACCTCCCCAACACACCTACAACTCTTTCTTACTTCTCTCTCCCAAGCTTCTGCTAACTGTGGCCTTGTTGCTTCCCCACAGAAGAGCAGAATTTTCTCCTACCGCCCTCCTGCCACGCTGCCAGAGTTCATGATTGGAGACTGCATCATCCCACTAAGCTCCCAGTACTGCTACCTTGGTGCACCAGTACGAATCTCGGAAACTCTTTCTGCCCGGCGTCAATCCCATACCGTAATTCGTGAATTGCTAGATCGTCTACAACGTCGGCTCCGGCCTCTCCAGTGGCTCACCAACAACTCTTCCGGTATCTCCATCCCCGTGGCCAGAACTGTCTATATTACTTTTATACGCTCTGTTGTTGATTACCTCTCCCCTGCCTTAATTCAACTTCCTCGATATGCTTTAGAGCCACTGGAGATTTTTCAGAATAAAGCCATGAGAATCATTCTCGGTTGCCCAATGACTACCAGAATTGTCAACATGCAACGGGAATTACGGCTTCCATCCCTAGTTGAGAGGATTTATTCTAATGTCACCTGCCTCACAGTTAAGTGTATACACTTTCCCCACATCTCACCGCACTTCACAGCACTGGTCAGAGATTCTCTCGGCCCCGCTCCGCCCGTCCCCCGCCTCATGCCCCCCGGTCGCCGTCTTATAAAGTCTATCTCCTCCTTCATTCGCAGCCTAGATTTACAAGTACCAGTAGCTGACATACCCCCAGGCCCTCCCCCGTGGACGCTACCATCGCCTGTGGTTAGCTTCACTCCTACAGCAAAATGTGACCCACCTCTTCTACAACTACAGCTAGCCTTGGAACATGTTACCCAGGTAACATCCTCCATCACTGCTCCGCATCGCCTCTACACTGACGGGTCACTACAATCGGATGGTGCAGCTGGAGGAGCAGTCTACTCACCTGACCTACCGCCGCCTCCTGAGGGCTGGGTCGGCCGTCGACTCAGAGATCACTCCAGCTCCACATTGTGTGAACTATACGCCATCTTAGATGCTATCAGTCTCGTTTGCCAAAGAGGAGTGAATGCTGTCATTATATGTGACTCTAAGCCTGCACTGCAATCCCTCACCGCTATTCATCCCACTCACCATTCTGTTGTACAACAAATCCTTTCCTTTCTATCCCTACTAACTATCCGTAATCTCTGCATTGAATTTATTTGGATTCCATCTCATGTAGGTTTGCACCACAACACCAAAGTAGACCGCCTAGCAAAAGAAGCCTGCCGACTCCCCCCCGTCGTGGTGATGGACGACCTCTCTCCCTGCTATGTTACCTCAACAGGGTCCGCTCCGCTGCACTTCTGCCTGAGCAACGTCGACGGGACACCGAGAGACCCTTCAGTGTCACCATCACCCACTACGAATCCGTATGCCGCCACAAATACAAGTACCGCCGCAAGGGACTTATGGTTCGTCGCCACAATGTTGTCTCAGCCCGACTGCGACTAGGCTACCGTCCACCGTGGCAGGTCGCCGGGGTGGAGGGCGAGCCTGTATTCACAGAATGTCGCCTATGCCACGCTCCACTAGCCAACACCATCGAGCACTACTGCCTAGCGTGCCCCACTGTAAAACATCTAATACCCCAGGGACTACCATTAGATGCAATCTGTCGTCATCTCCTATCACAAAATAGATTAGATGAAATACTTGTCCGTTACCCCCGCTTTGGTGGGTTCTCATAATACCTGATGCCCTGCGTGACATCTCAGTCTTATTCCCCTTTGAATGAATGTACAATACCCAGTGTCGTATATGTTACCTGCAACCCATGTATTTGTATGTGTATATAAGTGTATGTGTACGTGTGTAAGCATGTGCATACCAGTTGCCTTCCTACATTCATTATGAAAACCTCCCCCACTGTATGACGCTAATGCGTAATAAGTTAAAAAAAAAAAAAAAAGTCTCGGCTTTGGGGTAATAGGTCTTTTCCTGTTGGACATTCGAGGCAGTAGTGGTGGTAGGCAAGGAAGAAAGCTGAAGTGATGTTCTGTAGGCGATGGTTAGGGATGGCTCAAGACGATAACAAGGCGGTTGAAGGGTGTCCCGTGTTGGTAGAAGCGGCACACGCTCGGGACGGGTCAATGTCGACAGGGTAGCGGGCGACGAGATACATAAGGAATTTGGAATTTACGTGGTCTATCGATCGAGTCCTGAACATCGAGCTTCAAGGATTAAAAATTACCTTTCGTGGTACTCTCAATGATCTCGGTACGTCTACATGAAATATACACATACCGAGAGGTGACAACAGACAATTTTACCTCATCTAACTCCGGATCGAGCATGAATAGCTTGGTAATTTCAGCAAGCCAGCGAAGTTTCTAGAGCTGGGCGCGTTACCGCCGAACAATTAGTGCGTTACCGAAAAAGCTGGGCATTTCTGTCAATACGTTATCGATTTTAATTTCCTTAGAGCAGTCCCCATATATACATGTACATATATATATATATACATATATATGTATATTTATATTATATATATATATATATTGTTACGAATCTCACTCACACTCCTGACTCGCAACATATAGTAAGAATTCTAAGATTGTTTGAATGAGTTCCCAAGACCCCATGTCTTTGGGTAACTCAGTTTACGGTCGCCATTCCATTTGTTTTATCGTGAAAAAAACCACACAATTGGAAAGTTTAACACTATTCATTAAAGTTAATAGAATCAACAAGATGATTATAATCAAGGACATACAATTGAGTAACAAATTTTAAAAACAGAAGATTCCCGTTCGTTAATCGCTTTTAGTGGGGGTGAAAGAGAAATAATTACCAAGAGATTCATTGTATAAGCTTCCTGCGTCACTGCCATAGACTTCACACAACCCCTGAATTAATTAGTAATTACTAGCTGAGATAATTATATTATATACAAACGGGGAAGTACAGAGGACTTACTTCAGCCGACAATCCTGCCCGAGGCCACCCAACCGTTACATAGCACTCTCTTATGCTAAATATCTGATAGGCCCTAGGGTGCCTGTTCCTTCTACAAAAATCGCTTCTGATTAGCCCTTAGGATTTGCGTCTATGGAGATTGAACCTAAATGGCCAAGACAGCCTAAACGTTCTGTTATTGCTCTTAGCGGGCGCGGGAAGTGTGTTATGTAATGCAAGGAACTAATACATAATTGTAATACATTAGCACAGAAACACAATACTAATTCCCTTTGTCATGCGTATAGGGTTTTGCGCAACTAATGCATCCTACAGAGCTAAAATTGTTCAAAGGGGACATCAAGACGTCATCCAACCTCCCTACGTGTTACGTAACGACATCCACGTCCGTTGCATAAGTGACGCCTTTTCATCCAAAGTAATAACTATATTTCAGACTTACATATGTGGGATACTCATATATGCGACAGCATACATACATATACACATACGCAGTAACGCAGACCGCTCTAAGGAAATCTAAATCTGTAACACACTGACGAAAAAGCACCCCCAGATTTTTCGGTAAAGCACTACCTGTCCGGCAGTAACGAACTACCTGTCCGGCGGTAACGCGCTCAGCTCTGGAAGTTTGGTATCCATGATCGAGTTCTCATGGAAGATGAGTTCAACATAAACAGTTGTAGGGGCGAAAGCAGGGGAGGTATTGGCAACTAAGGGCGGTGAGCTGTGGGGGAGAGGGTGAGGGTGAAGGTGAGAGAGGAAGTTATCGGAAGCCATGGGTTGGGAGTTCTCGTCGTGCCTGAACGACTTAAAAGTTGGAGAATAGAATGCGCTCGTACTCGAAGTCTGGTCCACAGATCGTTTGGTGGCGGTGTTGTGGGTGGGGCTGGTGGAGGTGAAGGCGGCTGCGATGGGGGCTGTGATGACAGTGGTGGCAGTAATGGCAGCGGTGGTGGCGGTGGTGGACTGGGTAGCAGGGAGCAGTGGCTGCCATGGTATAGTACTAATATGTTGCTCGTGCATTGGCAATGAAGGCCACTGTTGCTCACTGATGTCCTTGTCGTCACTGAGAGCGAGGTCCGCATCAATATCGGTGAGGGTGGCCGGTCCAGAATAAGCCATGTTGCCTCAGCAATTTGGCAGAATTTAGGCAATTGGTGATAATGGGAGTGCATTGAAGTGGGTATGACGTTAAGACACGTCATATTCCTCGTACTGCGCATGCGCACATGGGCGGAGCACTGGACGGGGCTTTTGGCCAAGGATAGGATTTTCTTATAGCAAATACTAAGTCCTACATCCCTCTAAACTACTTATACCGCAAGACTAACGTCTGGTGCTTGCTGTTGTGCTCAGCTAAGCCTGGAAGACAGTAGCTTGCTGGATCTTTTATAAATTCTTCGAAATATTAGGTCAGTTGCGGGTGTATTTACATTCAGAGTCAGCAACGGCCAATCGAGAGGAGAGAGAGAAATAGAGGGAAGGGGGAGAGGGATCAAGGTCCATATTGACGGCCTTCAAGGTGAAGTAATCCCAAGAGTCTATCAGAAGGTAGGAAGAGGGGCGCGGGGTGTGGGTGTATAAGGTGGTGGCACACTAGGCATTTCTCGCTAGCATGCTACTTTTTGCTACTTCGTTTGAGTAGAAACTATTTCATATATATATATATATATATATATATATATATTCTTTTTTTTATATGTCAAATCACTCTTGCGTCATATAATGAGAAATTGAATGACGAACTAAGAGAAGTTAAACCTATACGAATGTCAAACACATTGTTGAGACCTTCTCATGGAAGTCTAGAATATTGTAACCCAAGCCGTTTCTACTCAAATGAAGTAGCAAAAGCAAGTAGCGTGTTAGTTTAGTGTGCCGCCTCCTTTAAGGTCCATATCGAAACTTTTTAAGGACCTGGTTCACGGGGTCCAGAGTCTGAACAAGGGATTCACAACCGGATTCTCTCTTGGAAGGCGATCCACGGTGGTTACCAGGAGTCAGCACACAAAAGAAAAATTCAGAGGTTGTACAAATTTAAAAATGGAACGAAATACAGGTTACACGGTAAATCCACACAAAGATTTTCAACGTTTACATGTGTGGTAGCGTGTGTGATTCCTCATAGTCTCAGAACAAGTGTTGGACAGCGAATACCCAGTCGGTTCAGAGCTCATACTTCACAGATAAGCCACACCAGGGGCAATGCTGTGACCATACACATGCACACACAGACACACACACAGAAACACACACACAAACACACACACACACTCGGTGGCGTAGTTAGTAGAGCGCTGAACTGCCACCATAGTGGCCCGCAATTCTTGGTTCGAATCCTGCCCAGGGCCGAAATTATTTCGGTACCGCTGTGCTTCGGGTCGTTACTCTGACTCTCGTGGGCGGGGAGGTGGGTGTGTGTGTGTGTGTGCAAGGTCATAGCATTACCCATAGATCGGACCTACGAGCTCTGAGCTCTCTTCCAGGAGGAAAATAGCTGTCGATCACGAGTCCAACACGTGATCCAAAGACCAAGTGAATACACACACACACACACACACACACACACACACACACACACACACACACACACACACACACACACACACACACACACACACACACACACACACTCTCTCTCTCTCGGTGGCGTGGTTGGTAGAGTCCCCGACTGTCACTACGGTGGTCCGGGTTCGAATCATGCCCAGGACTGAAAAAATTCAGTATCACTGCGCTTCGAGTCGTTACTCCAACTCTAGTGGGCGGGGAGTTGGGGGGGGGTCACATCATTATCCATAGATCGGTCATACGAGCTCTGAACTCTGTTTCGGGAGGGAAATAGCTGTCAATCACGAGTCCAACACGTGATCCAAAAATAGCATGGTGAATCATACACACACATACACACACACACACACACGCATACGCACACACACACACTATTACGACTCTCACGAATACTTCTGACTTGTAACATATAAATATTCCAAGATGATATGAATGATTGCCAAGACCCTTTGTCTTTGGGATATCTATTCACAGTATCAAATGAAAGGTCGCCACTCAATTTTGTATTATCATAAAAATTGAGAAAAATGAAACACATAGAACGTTTAACATTATTCATTAAAGGTAATAGGAATAATAAGATAATTATCACAAAAGACATGTAATTGAATAATAAATTCTAAACATGATTCCAAGTTCTTAAACACAATTTTTAACGGGGGTGGAAGAGAAATAATTACCAAGAGATTCACTCTCCAGGCCTCCAGCGTCACTGTCATAGACTTCACACATAAGATTCTAATCAATATTACTAGCTGAGTTGAATACATAGGGAAGGTTTTTTTTTTTTTTTTTTTTTACATGCAGCCGAAAATCCTGCCCGAGACTTAACGTCATTTCTATGGCACTTCTAGTCTTTCTTTCTGCCTCTCACGCTCCCAGAGCGCTAATTTCTCCAATCCTAAATCACTCCTTATTAGTTCATAGAATAACGTTTATGTAGCCTGAACCTGATTGGCCAAGACAGACTAAACGTATCTGCATGCAAGCTTGATGACGCTTCTAGTACAGGTACAACATGAATGTATTACACACTACCTTGAAATAATACATAAATTTGCATTGTATCCACAGAAAGCCATAATAGTAATTCCTTTTGGCATGTTTACAGAATAATACACAAAAATAATAATGCCTCTTACAGAGTTAAAAATTATTCAATAGAATATTGGGACGCCGACCCAAAACGTTTGGATAGCTCCCATTATCGGAACCAATACAGAACCTTATGGGAGTCCACTTACTATTTCTTCCCAGGTCGAGTTCTTGTCTCTAAGTACCATCCTCATTTTTCTCCCGTTCAAGAAAGCTTTCATATATTCCAGTAACTTTCCTTCTACTCCACCTATTGTTTCAATTTTTTCTTAGTAGCTTTTTGTGTGGTACTTTGTCAAATGCTTTTTGTAAATCTAAGAAGGCACAATCTTCCCACCCGTCCCTTTCTTAGATTATTTCTATTAGCCTCGAGTAAAAGCGAGTCAAGTTTGTATGTGTGTGTGTGTGTGTGTGTGTGTGTGTGTGTGTGTGTGTGTGTGTGTGTGTGTGTGTGTGTGTGTGTGTGTGTGTGTGTGTGTGTGTGTGTGTGTGTGTGTGTGTGTGTGTGTGTGCGCGTGTGTGTGTGTGTGTGTGCGTGTGTGTGTGTGTGTATTATACGGGAAGGGAGCTATGCTCGTGGTGACCCGTCTTTGTATCTATCAGCATCGAATTTTTCTTAAAATCTTGAATAGTGTTTGCACACACTGTTTCTTTGTCTAATTTGTTCCAGGTATTTATCACTTTCTGTGGGAAGCTTTTTTCATATCTCTTCTGTATTTTTTTTTTTCGTGCCCTCTTGTTTTTCCATTGTCCCATTTCAATAAATAATTCTTATCTAAGATTTCCATTCCTTTCATAATTCTATAGATAGTTAGTAGGTCTCCTCTTTCCCTTCTTTGTTCCAGAGTTGGCAATTCTAATTTGGAGAGTCTTTGTTCATATGTCATTTTGGAAAGAGTTGGTGCCAGTTTTGTTGTTGCTCTTTGTATTCTTTCTATTTTTTTTTTTTTTTTTTTATCATTTCCTCATCCAAAAAGACAAATGCTATTTTTATTGACCTCAATAAATTGTAGGTTTCTCCGACTATTTTATTAATATGTTTGTCCGATGTCATGTCTTTGCTGATCATCACTCCAAGGTCTTTTTCCGAGTTTACTTTTTTATCTCTTCTTCACCAATTTTATAATCTCTCGATATCTGTTTTTACTTTTTCCAAATTCCATTATACTACATTTCCTTTGAGTCCATTTCCAGATCTTGTCCAAGTCTTGTTGTAATGAGTTGCAATCCTCCTCCGTTCTTACTTTCTTTGGTATTTATGCGTCGTCTGCAAAGAAATTCGTATAACACTCTACTCCTTCATCTATTTCATTTATGTATATGGCAAACATGATCGGGGCCAGTACTGATCCCTGCGGGACACCATTTATCATTTCTTCCGAATTTGAGAATTTATCTCTACTTACTACTCTCATTTTCCTCCCACTCAGGAAGTCTTTCATCCATTCCAATAACTTTCCTCTGAAGTCACCTAGACTCTATTTTCCTTATTAGTTTCTTGTGTGGTACCTTATCAAATGCTTTTTGTAGGTCCAGAATGGCACAGTCTGCCCAACCATCTCTCTCTTGTATTATATCTATTAATCTCGAGTAGAAGTAAATCAAGTTGGTTGTACATGATCTTCCTTGTCTGAATCCAAGATGGTTTTGATTCAGTATAGTTTTTTCTTCCAAATATCTAACCCATCTACTTTTGATGACCTTTCCAAAAATTTTTGCTACTGTGCTTGTCAGGGAGACTGGTATGTAATTTGATGGATCTTTCTTGTTTCCTCTCTTATAAATCGGTACAATATTTGCATTCTTCCAGTCCTGTGGCACATTTTCTTCTTGAAGTGAGAATTTCATTATAGTATATATTTTATCTATTAATTCCTCCATGCATTCTTTCAGTATCCAATTTGCAATTCCGTCTGGACAATGTGATTTTCTGATTCAAAGGTTTTGATTTGGTCGCTGATTTCCTTCTGTGTTACAATTATTTCTTTCATTGAGGGGGATATATCTCTCTCTATTTCCTCACGGTTAGGTGAGTTTTCTATTGTGAATACTGATTTGAAGTGGTTGTTCATAATTTCAGTCATTTACAGTTCTTCTGTATATTCGTGTTTACCCTGGCGCAGCTTTTCTATTTCTTGTTTATTCTTCAGTTTGCCATTGACATACCTGTAAAATAGTTTGGGTTCTTTCTCGCATTTTTCTATATCTTTTTTTTCGTATTTTCTCTTTTGATCTCTGCGTATTTTTACATAATCATAATCATGTATACGTGTGTATGTATGTGTGTGTATGCGTATGTGCGTATGCATATGTGCGTATGCATATGTGTGTATGTGTATGTGTGTGTGTGTGTGTGTGTGTGTGTGTGTGTGTGTGTGTGTGTGTGTGTGTGTGTGTGTGTGTGTGTGTGTGTGTGTGTGCATGTGTGTGCGTGTATGTGCGTATGTGTGTGTGCATATGTGTGTGCGTATGTGTGTGTGCGTATGTGTGTATGAGTGTGTATGTGTATGTATGCGGATGTGCAATTCACCATGGTCTTGGATCACGTGTTGGACTCGTGATCGACAGCTACTACTCTCCCGGAAGAGAACTCAAAGTTCATGTGTGTGTGTGTGTGTGTGTGTGTGTGTGTGTGTGTGTGTGTGTGTGTGTGTGTGTGTGTGTGTGTGTGTGTGTGTGTGTGTGTCTGTCTGTCTATATGTCTGCGTGTACTCGCAAGCGCACACATAATATCTCTCACGCTTTGGAATGAACAACCCGATCCTCCCCATAACCCGATCCTCCCTTTAGCCCAAACTCACACGATCCGCGGCTTCCAGGTATTCTTTGTCAACAGGTGTGAAAATTAACCTTTTGTGAGGTAGAGGGGTGGAGGATGAAATGGCAGGCGAGCTGATCTTTTCCGCACGATATTCCATCGGTGCACCGGCCTTGCGGGGCAAACTTCATTTAGTGTTTATTCAGTTCACGAAATTCAGGCTTGTGTACTTAGACCATTATAAGTAGCTGTCTTCACTTCTAAGTACTATAGCGCACGTATCTTGTACTGAGATGGAGCAGTAATGTTTTTTTACGATCGAACATTTGTGATACGAATAATATAATTCAACGAGGTCTTGAGAGACATTGTAAATTTACGATCTAAAGACATACGTTGATCTCAGGTCCCCTGAGGACAACAATAACTGTTGTACTTAGAAGTGAAAGTAAGTGCACGAAAGTACTTTTTGTACTAGAGTATTTAGTATATTTATCCTTGTCCTCACCATCCAGTTGTTTAATGTTTAAAAGAGGATAGAGTGCCGGGCGACTGGAGGAGTGAATGTATAGTTCTACTTTACAAGGGAAAAGACAAGTGTTAGTGTAGTAGTTTAAGAGGGACCAATTTGTTGAGTGTGGTTGAGAAGGCTTACGGTAGGGTTTCAACTGAGAAGATTGAGAGAGGAACAGAGTAATTGGTGAGGAGCAGCGTGGGTTCAGGACAGGTAGGAGTTGCTTGGATTAGATTTTTGTGGTAAGACAGATATGTGAGAAAGTTTTAGGAAAAGGTAAAGATGTTCTTGGGCCTTTATGGATTTGGAAAAGGATTATGACAGGGTAGATAGGAAGGCATTATGGGAGGTATTATAGATATATGGGATAGGAGGAAAGCTGTTAAGAGCAGTCAAGATTTTTTTTACGAGAGTAATAGAGCTTGTGTTAGAATCAGGGATGTGTTATGTCACCTTGTCTGTTCAATTTCTACATAGATGGGGCGGTGCGAGAGGTAAATGCAAGGGTAATGGACCAGGGATTGGAGATGGTTAGATGGAGAAAATTGGGAGATAAACCAGTTGTTGTTTGCTGACGACACTGCGCTTGTAGCATGATCAGAGGAGGGATTAAAAAAGTTAGTGGCAGAGTTTGGGAATGTGTGCGAAAGACGGAAGTTGAAGATAAATGTGGGTAAAAGTAAGGTGATGAGATGTACAAGGGGAGAATGTGGCAGCAAATTGGAACTGAATATTAAGGGAGACTGGAGGAGGTGGACAGTTTTAGAAACTTTAGTGAGAATGTGGCAGGAAAGGGAG
>NC_134783.1:5489253-5494253 GCF_046742065.1 Oratosquilla oratoria
TCAATAGCAACAAATAGGTATTTAAAGCCGTTCTCGGATAATGGTAATTCCAAAGTATCCATGTGAACTCTTTCCCAAGGTTTCTGTGGAATGGGATAGGTGAGTATAGGAGCAGGTTTTGGTGTATTTCCCTTCACCTTTACACATTTTATACACTTTCTATATAATCATACCTAGCCAAAAGTACTTAAGTTGTGCCTGTCTATAAGTTTTATCCTTTCCAGGATGTGAACTACAATCACTATCATGAAGTAACTTCAATATCTCATTTACCAGAGTTTGTGGTATAACCAACTGATTTACTTGACCTCTAGAAATATCTTTCCCATTTACAAATGTTTTCCTATACAAAATTCCATTAATCAAATGAAATTCCTCTATCTTATACCCCTTTGGTAGCTTTGGAGGATCTCCTCTTGGGTTCATCAAATGCTTGATTATCGAATCACATGTCTCATCATCTCTCTGTTCTCTTATTAGCATTTCTTCATCTAAAGTTACTAATTCTTCTATACTACAAACAAAATTAATCAACCCAGTCCCAGTCATTGGTTGACTAATGTTTCTAGAAAGTGGATCTGCTACATTCCTTCTACCCGGAATATAATTAAATTGAACCTCTGTCAGGGGGATACAAATTTCGTATATACTCGGTATTATTGAGAATTGGGCGTGAGAGAAAAGAAACACCAAGGTAAACACTAACAGGACGTGTTTTTATTATTAGATCACACACAGAGCACTATCCTAACTGGAACCAACACATATATAAATAATAACCACCAGCGTGATGTCTACAAGACTACAATTAAATATATACTACACCACTCCTCGCTCTGCGTAGTCTCCTTCCAGATCGAATCCCCATTGATGTCCTGGTGTGGACGGGCGTACGTCTCCTCCTTGGTCTCCTTCTTGTGTCCTGCTCCTCGTGGTCTCCTTTTGTCCCGGCGCCCTCCCTCCGTGGAACTGGGAGGGGAGGGGGGGGGGGTCCGCCTTCAACGGCAGGCGGCCGTAAGGTCCGCCCTCAACGGCAGGCGGCCGTAAGGTGTGTGTGCACTTCCGTCCTGGTGCCCTCTTATACATCCGGGAGGGTGAGGGAGAGTGGGTGGGCATGGATCTGCGCATGCGCACAGCAGATACCTCGTAGGGACAGTTGGCAACACTGAAACCAAGATGACCTCACGCCACCTTCGACCGAGTCAGGTGTGCTGGGTCACCACCACCACCAAGCCTCGTCTCGCCAAATCACGTGGTCGACGTCCGCGCCGACAGCCTTCCAAGTCTCGTCACGTGATCAGTGGATGATGAGGCGTCGCGCCGACAGCCTTCCAAGTCTCGTCACGTGACCCACGTGACATTCCTCCAATGAAAGGGGACAACTCGCGACGCGGGTCGCGAGTTGTAAATGTGCCTATTAGCCTTGCTACCTCGATCTTCCGGATGAGCGAAAAACCTCAGGATCTTTCTTTTTCCTTGAGGGAAAACTCCGATGGAAGATCGAGAAGCTGTGGCTAATGTGACCAATATGGCATGACATACAAGTGTCGAATGTCTGTGCGTGTGTGTGTGTATGTAGACGTGACTGTATAAAAAAAAACGATGTCTCCTTCCTCCGGATCTGGGGACAAAAAGATACAGCAGTACTTGTTCTACACACATTCCTACAGCTCTCAATTGCCTACGGCTCAACGCTCTGACCTACGCTCACGCTACACTACTCCTACAGCTCTGAATTGCCTACGGCTCATCACGCTAGCTGAAACTACTCCTACAGCTCTGAATTGCCTACGGCTCACGCTAGCACTCCTACAGCTCTGAATTGCCTACGGCTCACGCTAGCTGAAACTACTCCTACAGCTCTGAATTGCCTACGGCTCACGCTAGCTCACGCTACACTCCTACAGCTCTGAATTGCCTACGGCTCACGCTAGCTGAAACTACTCCTACAGCTCACGCTAGCTGAAAAACTAGGCACACTCCTATCTACAGCTCTCTCTACTGAAGCACTGGAACAAACACTCCTATCTGGAACTTCTCTGGTTCCGCTAACCTGATCCACGGCCGGAATTCCTTTCTCGGCTCGCGGAACACGAACGAGGGTAAATTCGCCCTACCTTGCTAAACTGGCTCACTCTAGCTCTCACTAGCTAATACCTAGTCACCCTCTCTACCGATCCCCCCCCCCTCTCTCTCACTAACTGAGAGAAAAACTAAACACACTGACTGCTCGGGTTGGATCCAATTGCTGTGGACCAGCACCTTGTGTTTCTATCTCTCTTTCTCAACCGAGTCAACCGAGTCACTGTTTCGACGCGCCAATGTCAGGGGGATACAAATTTCGTATATACTCGGTATTATTGAGAATTGGGCGTGAGAGAAAAGAAACACCAAGGTAACACTAACACGTGTTTTTATTAGATCACACACAGAGCACTATCCTAACTGGAACCAACACATATATAAATAATAACCACCAGCGTGATGTCTACAAGACTACAATTAAATATATACTACACCACTCCTCGCTCTGCGTAGTCTCCTTCCAGATCGAATCCCCATTGATGTCCTGGTGTGGACGGGCGTACGTCTCCTCCTTGGTCTCCTTCTTGTGTCCTGCTCCTCGTGGTCTCCTTCTGTCCCGGGGCCTCCCTCCGTGGAACTGGGAGGGGAGGGGGGGGGGTCCGCCCTCAACGGCAGGCGGCCGTAAGGTCCGCCCTCAACGGCAGGCGGCCGTAAGGTGTGTGCACTTCTGTCCTGGTGCCCTCTTATACATCCGGGAGGGAGAGGGAGAGTGGGTGGGTATGGCTGTGCGCATGCGCACAGCAGATACCTCGTAGGGACAGTTGGCAACACTGAACCCAAGTGAGACCTCACGCCACCTTCGACCGAGTCAGGTGTGCTGGG
The DNA here is from genome assembly GCF_046742065.1 of Oratosquilla oratoria. NCBI lineage: Eukaryota > Metazoa > Arthropoda > Malacostraca > Stomatopoda > Squillidae > Oratosquilla > Oratosquilla oratoria. The sequence continues at coordinate 5,492,161 of NC_134783.1, forward strand.
TCACCACCACCAACCAAGCCTCGTCTCGCCAAAATCACGTGGTCGACGTCCGCGCCGACAGCCTTCCAAGTCTCGTCACGTGATCAGTGGATGATGAGGCGTCGCGCCGACAGCCTTCCAAGTCTCGTCACGTGACCCACGTGACAACTTCATAAGCACTGAAGTATCGCAAACCATCTAGCAAGTCTGCCTCTAAGATTCTTTATGCTTTAAATAAGTCTGAATAGCTGTGTGATCAGTCCAAACTCTGATGGGATACCCTAGTATCAATATCCCCTAAAACTTTCTAAAGAATAAATTACTGCTAAAGTTTTCTCTATCTTCTTTCAGTTATAGAATAATTTCTCTTCCGCCTTTCTCTCCGCACTATTACAAAGTCTGGATGTGTAAGCTATGGGTTTCAAAGTTCCATTTTCTCTCTTGCATTAGTATGCCTCCTAACCCTATGTCAGACGCATCAGTACAAAGAATAAATTATTTTTCATAGTCGGGGAAAAATTAAAATAGGTGAACTCGTGAGTTTATCTTTCAACTTGTCAAAAGCTTGCTGTTGCGCAGCAGGTCCCCCCATATGAACTTTGAGTCCTTTCTCACAAAGAACTTAGTGGATTAGCAATGTCAGCATAACTTTGAATGAATTTTCTATAATATCCTGTTAATCCAAAAAAAGCTCCTAACCTTGTCTACATTGGTCGGAACTGGAAAAAATTTTGACAGCGTCAAACCTTTGAATTTACTGTACTCAGCCCGTGTCTGTCTATCTTATGTCCTAAGTAAATGACACTGTCTTGCAAGAACTTACATTTTTCAAGTTTTACTTTTAACCCAGCTTCTCCTAGTCTTGAGAATATCAAATCTAATTTCTTAAAGTGCTCCACTGCAGTCTGAGAAACTATTAAAATGTCAACTAAGAAATACACTGGCAGTGTTTCCTAACAATCCATCTAGAATAATATTCATTAATCTCATGTAAGTTAATGGACTATTACACAACCCAAATGGCATTCACTTGAACTCATAATGTCCTGTTTGTAGTGAAAATGCTGTAAACTCTCTTGTAATCTTCATGCAATTCTATTTGCCAAAAAGCTGATTTGATATCTATAGTACTAAAATATCTATTCTCAGTTCCCAAACTTCTCAAAATGTCACCGATAATGGGTAATGGTAACCTGTCACGAATGGTGTGCTTTATTCAGTTTCCCTGTAATCAATAACTGGTCGCATAGTCCCCATCAGACTTTGGTACTAAGATCAACGGAAAATTCCACTCACTTTTACTATGTTCAATAATATCCTGTGATAACATTTCAGTGATGAGTTTTATCTACTACAGCTAATTTAGAGTGAGGAACTCTGTAAGCTGGTATGTAGATAGGTTTGTGTTCCTGGTTTTAACTTAAATGTGATGTTTTAAAACAGTTGTTTTGCCTAAGGCGTCCCCCCGGCAAAGCAATTGCTTTTTTATGTTTCATAAGCAAAGCAAATAAAGCTTCATCCAACTCAGGGCAATTAGTTGATTGTAATAATTCTTTATATCTATTTCTTAAGTCTATGCCTTCTTGTACTGAACAAATTGATGAAGTTGGTAATTCTATCTCCTCACTATTCTCATTTAAAATCTTAATAGGTTTAGTACACACCTGAATACATCCTATTTGGGTACCTTTCTTTAAAACTATCTCTTTATTCATAGTATTAATTACTAATACTTCTGCTCTGTTCTTATTTGTCTTATAAATCCCTGAGTCCCACTTCAATCCTTTAAGTTTAACTGATTCTGGGACTGTAATTACTTCAGAGTCTACATTGATTCCTTTCAAACACACTTCAACCTTATTAATTGACATGGGATGTAACAATGTCGACCTTGTTAATCCGCAATCTGCAATTCTCAAGGCATCTGTGGTTGATAATTTAGTAATCTCTGGGATTTCCTGAACTTCTGAGTTGGGTTCACAAATTGTTTTACTTTCTGTAGGGTTGGACCGCTCGGCCTCGCTATCTAGGATAGAAATGTTATCTAAGGATTCATTGATTCCTGTCACTGGTCTTAAGTCTGGTTGATTTAAGAATGGGATTAACTGTGACTT
>NC_134783.1:5501753-5504253 GCF_046742065.1 Oratosquilla oratoria
CGTAGTGGTGGCCGCGAACGCTACCACTGCGCCATTGAATGTGTGTGTGTGTGTGTGTGTGTGTGTGTGTGTGTGTGTGTGTGTGTGTGTGTGTGTGTGTGTGTGTGTGTGTGTGTTTGTCTCTTTGTGTGTGTGTGTGTGTGTGGGTGTGTGGGTGTGGGTGTGTGGGTGTATGTGTTGTGTGAAACACTACCGTACAATGTTTGTTTTTTTCAACCAATTAAAAGTAGGAAAATATTTTAATGACGGAGTGCCTCTGAATTCATTTAAGTCAGTCTCAGAATTTGGTTTCTGAATGCACGTGTCTTTTTTCATTAAAGAGACACTAAACCATTTTATCTACATTTTTATCCAAAAACAAATTCACTCAGCTATTGATATACATAATAATCCACTTTACTTAGGTTTCAAGACATTACCCATTCCCAATCATATAAACACATTCTATTGATAAACATTTGTTACCCATCACTTCATTGGCCTAACGACATCTGCGTTCATTCCAATTTGCGGATCTGCTTTCAATTCATTTTCTTTTCTTTATAATCCAACCCATGAATTCGGACTCTCACGTCGTTTTCATCATCAACTTTTATATTCCTGCAATCCATTGCCTCCAGAACGGATATTCAAATTTCCTAAATTTGTTCATTCATTTTTACCTACATAACCTTGTTCGTCCCTATTTCGGTTTCTCTAACGATCAATTCGCTCAGTAACTTGTACTTTATTTTTGCCATATTTATATACATACATGTACGCGCGCACACACACACACACACACAAACTCGGTGGCGCGGTTGGTAGTCTCCGACTGTCACTACGGCGGTTCGGGTTCGAATCCTGCTCAGGGCTGAAATAATATCAGTATCGCCGCGCTTTGAGTCGTTACTCCAACTCTCGTGGGCGGGGAGTTGGGGGTGTGTGTGCGTGTAAGGTCACAGCATTTACCCATAGATCGGTCATACGAGCTCTGAGCTCTCTTCCGGAAGGGAAAATAGCTGTCGATCACGAATCCAACACGTGATCCAAAGACCATGGTGAATTACTCACACACACACACACACACACACACACACACACACACACACACACACACACACACACACACACACACACACACACACACACAGAGGCACCCTGCATCCCCGCGTGGGAGTAATGACGGTGGTGTACATCTGAAGAGAGAGGAATGGCAGTCGAATTTCCCTGCCTTCTGTGCATTATCGGAGTCGATCTTACCCCTGGTCCGCTGCGGGTCCTCCACGGATAAATATTGTGTGTGTGTGGGGGGGGGGGGGCGACCTAGTTGTATTTACCTAGTTGTACCTTACGGGAAGGGGACCTACGCTCGAGATGTCCCGTCTTTGTATCTCGTAGTGTCTAATTTGCCCTTAAATTCGTGTAGAGATTTTGCACACACTACTGTTTCGTCTAATTTGTTTCATATATCCACCGCTATATAGAAAGCTGTTCTTTTTTCAGATCTCTTCTATAACTGTACTTTTTGAGCTTCCTTCCATGTCCCCTTATATTTCTCTTATCCAAATTTTGTAAGTCTTCTCTATCAAGGACTTCCATGCCTCTCATGATTCTAAAGGTGGTCAACAAATCACCTCTTTCTCTTTTTTGTTCTAGAGTCGGTAATTCCAGTTTTGACAATATCTCCTCGTATGACAGTTTTGAAAGTGTTGAGGCCATCTTCGTAGCTGCTTTTTGGATTCTTTGTGTGTGGGGGGGGGTTGTAGATGTGTGGGTGTGATTCACCATGGTCTTGGATCACGTGTTCGACTCGTGATCGACATCTATTTTCATCCCGGAAGAGAGCTTAGAGCTCATATATGACCGATCTATGAGTAATGCTGTGACCTTCCACGCACACACACACCCAACACCCCGCCCACGAGATTTGTTGTAATGACTCGAAGCTCAGCGATACTGAAATTATTTCACCCCTGGGCGGGATTCGAACCCACGCCATCGAGTCGTGTGTGTGTGTGTGTGTGTGTGTGTGTGTGTGTGTGTGTGTGTGTGTGTGTGTGTGTGTGTGTGTGTGTGTGTGTGTGTGTGTGTGTGTGCAACGAAATGTTCATATTGAATGCGAATCAGACAAGAAATAATTGTTTCAAACTGTCAGGAAGTAAATTTGATTTGGAAGTGGGTAGAAGCAATCTTCGCCAACCGTGTAGTAAATGAATGGAATAAATTTCCTGCAGAGGCGGTGCAATGTAGTACACTTCGGCCGTATAATGACTTGTATTTGGCAATGGAGAACGCAGGTGTGATTCCGCGCTCAGCCCAACTGACCACGGGTGAGGTATGACACAATAGGGGGTCCCGCGGGAGTTTCTGGAGAGGTCGTAATTTCACGTCCTTTAAATGAAATGCTTGCGTGTGTGCTTGTGCACGCTGGATATCTAAAGGAATCAATCATCTTCCAATATATATATATATATATATATATATATATATATATATATATATATATCAAGGACTACTA
>NC_134783.1:5509253-5514253 GCF_046742065.1 Oratosquilla oratoria
AACCCTGGGGAACTCCACTCGTATAATTTTTCCATCTTGAAATTTTGCCATTTAGAACAACTCTCTGTTTTCGCTCGTTCAACAAATTACTAGTCCAACTTAATAGGCTACCACTTACTCCGTAACATTTTTCCATCTAGAAGTTTTGCCATTTCAAACAACTCTGCTTTCGATCATTCAACCAATTACTAGTCCAACTTAATGAACTACCACTTACTCCGTTTGAAGCTAATTTAGTCAGTAGCCTTTCGTGGGAGACGGTATCAAAAGCTTCTGCTTGATTTTCATGTATTACTATTGATCTATCAATTTATCATTTACTATTTACCTGTTTGTTTTTTTACTATACCTATGCATTCATTTATCTTTTTCATTATATATATACACATATATATATATATATATATACATATATATATATATATATATATATATATATATATATATAATCTATATTATTTGTTCATTTTTTATTCATCATTATGTCTTTTTTTTCGCATCCGACCTAGTTATGGAACAAAAGGTCTCCTGTGGGCATTTAGTAAGTAGCCTTTCGTGGGGGACGGTATCAAAAGCTTTTGTTTGATTTTCATTTATTATTATTTATCTGTCAATTTATCATTATTTACTAATTACCTGTTTGTTTATTATCTAATTCTATGTATTCATTTTATTTATTATTATTTATATCATTATAATTTTATTATTTTTTTATTTATCTTTTTTTCTGCATCTGACCTAGTTATGGACCAAAAGGTCTCCTGTCGGCATACCCTTTCTTTGTAATCCTTTCTGTGTGTATATATATATATATATATATATATATATATATGTATGTATATATATATATATATATATATATATATTATATATGTTTATATATATATGTATATATATATATATATATATGTATATACAGTATATATATACATGACAGAATTGGATAGACACCAAGAAAAATGCATTTCTGCTCTTATTTAATGCTTAATATTATTCAAATATACCTAATATGTTATATTTACCTAGATATCTGTTTCAGATTACATAAAAGTTTAGTCAAGCATACCACGAACCAAAGGAGCAGTAGACCTATCTGAATTTCAGTGAAGTCGTATTGTGGGTCAACATGAAAGTGGACTTAGTCAAGACAAAATATCTTAAAATATGTCAATACCCATTTCTACTGTTAATAGAGTGATCGTACAATTCATCAGAGAGGGCAAGGACACAAAACCTTATTCAGGCCGTCACGGGCCCTCAGAAATAACCTTGCGTCTTGTCAAAACAAATTTCGAAGAGGATTCACGTTGCAAGCCCTCTGACATAGTAACACAAGCTGATGTCAGCCCCAGAACAGCTGTCAGGTATCTCCACAAGCTGGGTTACTATGGCAGAGCTGCAAGAGGGAAACCACTCTTTCGTCCAGCCAATATCAAGCGTAGAAATGATTGGGTTGTTGAGATGGTGAAAAGACCTGTGGCCTTTTGGAGCACTGTAATTTTCTCTGATGAGTCACAATTCTCATTATTTTCTGAGAGTGTAGAATGTGGGTCTGGAGACTATGTAGGCAAGAGTTTGACCTCAAAAGACTGCAGCCAATAGTGAAACATGGGGGGATTTCAATAATAGTGTGGAGTGTAATTTGGAGTAATGGTCGATCAGAGCTTGTGGAGTGTCAAAGAAAAAGGCAAATATGTTTCTATATTAAAAGAAGGTCCCATTCCAATATTCTCCAGTGGCAGAGTGAGTAAAAGTGTCTTCCTATTTATGAAAGATGGAGCTCCTTGTCACAGTGCTCAAGCAACACAAAACTGGTTGAGACAAATTGGGATCAGGAAACCTTCATGGCCAAGTCAGTCCCAGGATATGAACCCTATTGAACACCTCTGGGGCATATTAGGCCGACAATTCGCAAAAAGAACAGGAAGCCACCTTCAAAGCCCGAATTCTTAGGATTACTACGGGAAACATGGCAAGAAATCCCTCAAGATGATATTCGTTAACTAATCACTAGCATGCCTACAAGGGTCTTTGCATTGAAAAAAGCAAAGGGGATGTCAACCAAGCATTACCTACTCACATTGTGACCATTTATAAGCACTTTAATTGTATCAATTGTTTATTTAATAAATTAGAAAAAAAAAGTCCTTGGCGTCTATTCAATTTTGTATATATATGTATATATATATATATATATATATATATATACTTATATATATATACTTATATATATATATATAAATATATATATATATATATATATATATATATATATATATAAGTATATATATTTGTACAACACTGAATGGGTCCCATTGAATAGTGATACATTTTAACAACCACAATACACTTTAATTCTAAGCCATCAACATCGGGAGACCCGAAGGAGGTACTGCCAAGGACTTGAACCCAGCAAGCGCATGACAATTGTTGTAGTGACTTACCGATCACGCTATCATGCATTTCAGTTTCTGCATGTTAACCTCCTTCGAGTCTCCCGATGTTGATGGCTTAGAATTAAAGTACATTGTGGTTGTTAATAAATATATATATATATATATATATATATATATATATGTATATATATATATATATATGTGTGTGTGTGTGTGTGTGTGTGTGTGTGTGTGTGTGTGTGTGTGTGTGTGTGTGTGTGTGTGTGTGTGTGTGTGTACGTTTCTGTGTGCGTGTGTGTGTCTGTGTGTCTGTAGGTTTCTGTGTGCGTGTGTGTGTGTGTGTGTGTGTGTGGTGTGTGTGTGTGTATGTGTGTGTGTGTGTGTGTGTGTGTGTGTGTGTGTGTGTGTGTGTGTGTGTGTGTGTGTGTGTGTGTGTGTGTGTGTGTGTGTGTGTGTGTGTGTGTGTGTGTGTGTGTGTGTGTGTGTGTGTGTGTGTGTGTGTGTGTGTGTTGTGTGTGTGTGTGTGTGTGTGTGTGTGTGTGTGTGTGTGTGTGTGTGTGTGTGTGTGTGTGTGTGTGTGTGTGTGTGTGTGTGTGTGTGTGTGTGTGTGTGTGTGTGTGTGTGAGAGAGAGTAAAGATTTGGAGTCTAACATCCATATCCTGGAAGAGAGTAAAGCAGCATACTTGATTTGAAGGGTTTATTAAGCCCGACGTTTCGATACACTTCCAAGAAGCGTCTTCAAGGGTATGAAAGGTTACATACAGTGAACTCGTTTTCATGCGGTCCGGGAGCAGCTGGTGCTCTCCCAGTTGCATCCCACTAAAAAAAAAAAAAAAAAAAAAAAAAAAAAAATCACTGAACGGAACCTATTACACCCTTTGTAGACTATTCCTGTCGGGATTAATAAACCCTTCGAATTGAGTTTGGAGCTTAACTCTCTTTCTGGATATATATATATATATATATATATATATATATATATATATATATATATACACATATATATATATATATATATATATATACTGTATATATATATACATATATATATATATACTGTATATATATACAGACTTACAGAAAATGATAAGTCAAATATTCGTCGTATAGAGACTATACGCAAGAAGATAATCAAAAATGAATCTTCAATAGCTTTTAACCTCGTCTGCCTGCAAGAAAATATCCTACCTGGCTACACAAAAATAAAACTTCACGCCGAGAAAGCCAGAAATGAAAAGTTCACTCACAAGTTCCGGAGAGAACTAGTTGAGCGTCAAATAAAAGAGAAAATGGAGATGATACACTCTCAGCTAGAAGAAGTGAGAAATTTAGAGAAGAAATGGAACGAAACAAAAGCTCCAACTGACCTTAAAAGAGAGATTAACATCAAACTACAAGAATCTACGAACAACACCGCAAAGGAGTGGAAAGCGGTATGATGAAAAAACTAACCAAACTATATGGGGGTAACATAAAACTTCCTCGGCCTCCCGCAGGCTATGTGAATCTCACCAACTACGTCCCCACAAAAGATCAAGAAGAATTGTTAAATATGGGACTCAACTGCCACTTCCTCTCGAAGCCACAACCACACCGAAAGCGACTTGAGATAGAAGTCCTCCTCGATGATATTCAACACCTTGAAAGACTGGACAAGTTAGCACTAACCCAGATCTTCAACCATCCCTTCTTGTTGAAGCTGGAAAAACCCGAGGAACTTACCATAGTAAGCTGATTAATAAGTACCATCACATCGCCGCAAAGCAACTACGCGAGAACCCAGACATTACCATCAGACGGGCTGATAAGACCGTCGCCTATGTTATCATCAGCAAAGAAGAGTATATCCAAAAGATGAACACCATATTCAATGACACCACCAAATTCATGAAGATAACACGTAACCCAACCGAGGCCATTAAAAAGAAACTGAACAACCTCATCTCAAGTATCCATGCAAAAACCGGAAGCCAAAGATTCCCGAAGCTCACTGGCGAGTACACACCAGGATATGCCTTTGGCAACATCAAGACACACAAAGAAGGCAATCCCATAAGGCCCATCATTTCACAAATACCTACCGCTACATACCCCATAGCAAAGAAACTGAACGAGCTTCTCACTCCTTACGTCCCAAGCACATACACACTCACTTCAGCATCTGATTTCCTGGAAATCTTAAGGGATTCCCCTCCAGTAGGAAATGCCTCCATCGCATCGCTGGACGTGGAAAGTCTCTTCACCCACGTCCCAGTAAATAAAACCATCGATTTCATCATAAAACGAGTGTACCACAGCAATGGCACAAAACCCCTTGACATCCCAGAGAACACCTTGAAAAAACTACTCGAGATTTGTACAAAAGAGGCCCCCTTCACCTCTCCCAGCGGACAGCTTTACAAGCAGATCGACGGTGTAGCAATGGGAAGCCCTCTCGGTGTCTTATTTGCTAATTTTTACATGGGTACCATTGAAACCGAGGTCCTCGCAACAGCTCGACCCTCATTAAACTGTAGATACGTGGATGATATCTTCGTACAATTAAAAGATATCGATGAACTACAAGACCTGAGAAATCGATTCATCGCAGCTTCAGACCTCAA
>NC_134783.1:5516753-5519253 GCF_046742065.1 Oratosquilla oratoria
GCCCACCGCCCTGGGTCAGAAGCGGTGGGCAGGGGGAAATAGAAGAAAGGGTAGTGAATGGTGGGATGAGGAAACAAAGAAGGTTGTAGAAGAGAAGAAGCGAGCATTCACAGATTGGTTACAAAAGAGGACGGGGGAGTCATATGAGACGTACAAAGAAAAGAAAAGAGAAGTAAAGCAAAAGGTAAAGGAGGCAAAGAGGAGAGCAGATGTGAAATTGGGTAGGAGTATGACAGAAAATTTTGAAAGTAATAAAAAGATGTTTTGGAAAGAAATTAAGAGAGGAAGAGGAGGCGAATCAAGTAGGGAAGAAAAGGTAAAAGGTACAGATGGAGAGATGATAATGGAAGAGATGGCAGTAAGGGGAAGATGGGAAGAATATTTTAGGGAGTTGATAAATGTGAAGGAGGATAGGGAAGGAAAGATAGCTGCAGTGGGAAATGCGAAGAAAATGAGAGTGATGAGTGAGGAGAATGGAGGAGAAATAAGGAAGGATGAGGTGAAGGCAGTTGTAAAGATGATGAAAGCAGGTAAGGCACCTGGTCTGGATGGATGCCATGCAGAATGTCTGAAAAAGGGAGGTTCAGTGATGGTGGACTGGTTGGTGAGGTTATTTAATGTTTGCTGGAGAGAGGGTAGAGTACCGGAGGACTGGAGAAGTGCCTGTATAGTTCCACTTTACAAGGGAAAAGGGGACAAGTGTGAATGTAGTAGTTTCAGAGGGATTAGCCTGTTAAGTGTAGTAGTGAAGGCTTATGGGAGGATCTTAATTGAGAGGATTAGGAGAGGAACAGAAGGAGTAATTGGTGAGGAACAGTGTGGATTTAGGACAGGTAGAGGTTGTGTAGATCAGATCTTTGTGGTAAGACAGATATGTGAGAAGGCTATAGGAAAGGGGAAGGATGTTTTTTGGGCTTTTATGGATCTGGAAAAGGCTTATGATAGGGTAGACAGAAAGGCACTGTGGGAGGTTATGCAGATTTATGGGATAGGAGGAAAGCTTTTGGGAGCTGTCAAGAGTTTTTATGAGAGTAGTAGAGCTTGTGTCAGGATTAGAAATGGAGAGAGTGAGTGGTTTGAAGTAAAGGTGGGACTTCGTCAAGGATGCGTTATGTCGCCCTGGCTGTTCAACGTATACATGGATGGGGTGGTGCGAGAGGTGAATGCTAGGGTAGTGAGTCAGGGATTGGAGATGGTTAAAGAAAATGGAGAAAAGTGGGAGGTGAGCCAGCTGTTGTTTGCGGACGACACTGCGCTTGTGGCAGGGTCAGAGGAGGGATTGAGGAAGCTGGTGGCAGAGTTTGGGAGAGTATGTGATAGAAGAAAGCTAAAGATAAATGTGGGTAAAAGTAAGGTGATGAGATGTACAAGGGGTGAAAGTGGCAGTAGACTGGAAGTGAACATTAAGGGAGAGCGACTGGAGGAAGTGGATAGTTTTAGATACTTGGGTGCAAGTGTAGCAGGAAAAGGTGGAGTGAAGGTGGAGGTAGAATGTAGATTGAGAGAAGCGAGTAAATGCCTTGGTGGTTTAAAGAGTGTAATGAGGAATAGACATTTGGGAATGGATGCGAAGAGGAGACTGTATGAAGGAGTGATTGTGCCAACAGCACTGTATGGGGCAGAAACGTGGAACATAAGGGAAGAAGAGAGAAGGAGTTTGAATGTGTTTGAGATGAGGTGTCTGAGAAGTATGGTGGGGGTTGCTAGGCTGGATAGAGTGAGAAATGAGGAGGTGAGGAGGAGAACAGGGGTGAAAAAGGATTTGGGAGATAGGGTTGATGAAAGAATATTAGGATGCTTTGGACACATGGAAAAATTTGAGTGAAGAAAGACTAGTAAAAGAGTGGATAAAGGTATTAGGGAGAAACGTCAATGTAGTGGTATTGGGAGACCTTAATGTTAGGGTAGGAAATAAACCAATAGACGGAGTGGTTAGGAAGTGTGGGGTCCCAGGAAAGAATTTTAGTGAAGAGTTGATGGTGATGTGTCCAGAAAGAGAGTTGATGATAGCAAATACAGTGTTTAGGAAGAAAGTCAAACATAAGTACATATGGGAGAGAGAGGTGGATGGAGGGGTGGTAGAAAGAGCGTTAATGGACTATGTAGTGGTAAATAGGAGTATAGTAGGAAGAGTTAAGGATGTACATGTTCTAAGGGGAGAGAGTGAGGGAATATCAGATCATTATCTGGTGGAAGGTAAGCGGAGAGTGGAGGATAGATGGAGAAAGAGAAAAAGGACAGAAAGTAGGGAGGTGCATAGAGCAAACTGCTTCAATGAGAAAGAAAAGAAGAAGGATTACAAGAAGAAACTGAGAGAGGAGTGAAGGGGGAGTAAAGGATAGAGTAGAGCTAGGAGTAGAGGAGGAATGGGGATTGTTCAAGGAGGGATTCACAAAGTGTGCATAGATGGTGTTTGGAACAAGGAGGACGGGAGGAAATAGAAGGAAGGGTAGTGAGTGGTGGGATGAGGAAGCAAAGAAAGTTGTAGAGGAGAAGAAGC
>NC_134783.1:5524253-5529253 GCF_046742065.1 Oratosquilla oratoria
GACATCAAATCTCTAAAAATAGATTAGAATAGATAAAAAATAAACTAAAAAAATAGATAAACAAATAAATAAATATCTATATACAGGAAATGGGGGGTAGAGTTGAGAACGGAGGGAATTTGGGTGCCAGATTATGTCGCTGACTGGGTTACGTGACATAGCCTAACCTCTCAGCGGACCCTTGCCGGACCCAAACCGGGATCGCAGAACTTACACATCTGTTGCATTCTAGCCCTGAATCAACTTAACTTCACCCTGGGCTACCTAGCTTTTCCACAGCAAACAACCTAGGAAAGACCTTAATCTTACCTTAGATGTAGCGTGAAGGGATATGTAATTCTGGCTAGTGCAGGTGAATCTTGTTCTTGGGGGTTCGCTTATAAAACTAGTGATGGAAGATATGGGTTTTGGGAACAAATTGGTATACGCATAGAAGATGTACCCATGATATGTACGAAAAACATAATAAATGATGTCTCCGTTAGTGCAAAGACTGAACATAAAAAACTAAAATGAAAAATTAAGATGCAGATCGTGCCCCGTATCTTCGCTTTACTCCAACCCCTTTCCATCACTGGCTGAACAAAACACTTTAACACAATAGTACTCGCGGCTATCATATGATAGGTACATACATTTTTGAAGGACATTATAGCCCTTTTAAAAACACATGGAACACCAGTTTTCACACGTAAAAAAGAAAAATCACAAATCTTTTGACTAAACACCCACACTCGGCACAAACCAATTCAAAACAAAGGTGGTGCACGTCCGATCTTGTTCTCATTATGAAAGAAAGACTTGTGATTGGCTTTAACCGGCTACGGGAATCAAAATTTTATATCAGTTATGATTTATGTATGTTTGTATATATATAAATATATATATATATATATATATATATATATATATATATATATATATATATATGTATTTATATATACGCATATGAATATATATATATATGCATATATATAAATACCTACATATATATATATATATATATATATATATATATATGTATATATATGTATATATATATATATGTATATATATATATGTATATATGTATATATGTATATATATATATATACATATGTATATATATATGCCCCCGTCTGGGGTATTGGCTGCTTGTTATTGTGGCAAAGTAGCATGCAGTCGATACTTTAGGGTCTATATGGGGCGCCCCTACGGACCAGAGCCACACATCATTTTGTCTATGATAGAAGAAATTCTGTTCATAGAGAAATGATGACACTTTTATACTACGACTGTCCCTCCGTTATGCTGTCCCCCAACCCCTTGTTGCTGTCCTGTACCATTTCTCTGAGTATTCTCTTTCTGTGATGGGGGAATTCCCTGTGGTGGGGGAAAAGAATACTGCCACCAAGTTTCCCACTTGGATCGTAAGAGGCGAGAAAAAAAGGGACGGGGAGAGGGACTAGGCATCCTTCTCCCTGTAGCCCCAAGGGGCAGATTCCTAAAAAGAAAAGGAAAGGCATAAGGGGTGCTGGAGGGCCTCGGGCCAGCACCCTAAGGTTTGGGTCTTTTAATGTGCGTGGATGTGGTACAGATGAGAGTAAAAGAGAAGAGATAGGTAGTATGTTTGTGAGAAGAAAGATGGATGTGTTGGCTTTGAATGAAACTAAGTTGAAAGGGAAGGGTGAGTGTAAGTTTGGGAGTGTAAGTGGGAGGTTATCAGGAGTAAAGAGAGGGCGAGGGAGGGAAGGGGTGGCTATTCTAGTAAGTGAGGAGATAGGTAAACAGATAGTGGAGTAGAAGGAGGTTTCCTCAAGGATAATGTGGATGAAGGTGAAACTGGGAAAGGAGATGTGGGTCTTTGTAAGTGCATATGGGCCTGGCAGTGAGAAGAGCATGGAAGAAAGGGAGGCCTTTTGGATAGATTTAAATGAGTGCATAGAGGGTTTAGGAAGAAATGTCAATGTAATAGTACTGGGAGACCTTAATGCTAGGGTGGGAAATGGTCCAATCGATGGAGTGGTTGGGAAGTGTGGAGTTCCAGGAAAGAATCGTAGTGGAGAGTTGATGGTGGAAATGTGTCTAGAAAGAGAGTTGATGATAGCAAATACAGTGTTTCGGAAGAAAGTCAAGCATAAGTACACATGGGAGAGGGTGGTGGAGGGAAGGGTGGTAGATAGAGCGCTAATGGATTATGTAGTGGTAAATAGGATTATGATAGGAAGAGTTAAGGATGTACATGTGCTAAGGGGAGAGGGTGGGGGAATATCAGATCATTTTTTGGTGGAAGGTAAGCTGAGAGTGGAGGATAGATGAAGAAGGAGGAAAGGGACAAAAGGTAGGGAGGTTCTTAGAGTGAACTCCTTGAATGAAAAGGAAAAGGAGAAGGAGTACGAAAAGAAGCTGAAGGAGGAGTGGGAGGGAGTAAAGGATAGAGCAGAGATGGGTGTGGAGGAGGAATGGGGATGGTTCAAGGAGGGAGTCTTAAAGTGTGCAAGGATGGTGTGTGGAACAAGAAGGACAGGGGGAAATAGAAGAAAGGGTAGTGAATGGTGGGATGAGGAAACAAAGAAGGTTGTAGAAGAGAAGAAGCGAGCATTCACAGATTGGTAACAAAAGAGGACAGGGGAGTCATATGAGACGTACAAAGAAAAGAAAAGAGAAGTAAAGCAAAAGGTAATGGAGGCAAAGAGGAGAGCAGATGTAAAATGGGATAGGAGTATGACAGAAAATTTTGAAAGTGATAAAAAGATGTTTTGGAAAGAAATTAAGAGAGGAAAAGGAGGCGAATCAAGTAGGGAAGAAAAGGTAAAGGGTACAGATGGAGAGATGATAATGGAAGAGATGGCAGTGAGGGGAAGATGGGCAGAATATTTTAGGGAGTTGCTGAATGTGAAGGAGGATAGGGAAGGAAAGATAGCTGCAGTGGGAAATGCGAAGAAAATGAGAGTGATGAGTGAGGAGAATGGAGGAGAAATAAGGAAGGATGAGGTGAAGGCAGTTGTAAAGATGATGAAAGCAGGTAAGGCACCTGGTCTGGATGGATGCCATGCAGAATGTCTGAAAAAGGGAGGTTCAGTGATGGTGGACTGGTTGGTGAGGTTATTTAATGTTTGCTGGAGAGAGGGTAGAGTACCGGAGGACTGGAGAAGTGCCTGTATCTCTTTACAAGGGAAAAGGGGACAAGTGTGAATGTAGTAATTTCAGAGGGATTAGCCTGTTGAGTGTAGTAGGGAAGGCTTATGGGAGGATCTTAATTGAGAGGATTAGGAGAGGAACAGAAGGAGTAATTGGTGAGGAACAGTGTGGATTTAGGACGGGTAGAGGTTGTGTAGATCAGATCTTTGTGGTAAGACAGATATGTGAGAAAGCTATAGGAAAGGGGAAGGATGTTTTTTGGGCTTTTATGGATCTGGAAAAGGCTTATGATAGGGTAGACAGAAAGGCACTGTGGGAGGTTATGCAGATTTATGGGATAGGAGGAAAGCTTTTGGGAGCTGTCAAGAGTTTTTATGAGAGTAGTAGAGCATGTGTTAGGATTAGAAATGGAGAGAGTGAGTGGTTTGAAGTAAAGGTGGGACTTCGTCAAGGATGCGTTATGTCGCCCTGGCTGTTCAACTTATACATGGATGGGGTGGTGCGAGAGGTGAATGCTAGGGTAGTGAGTCAGGGATTGGAGATGGTTAAAGAAAATGGAGAAAAGTGGGAGGTGAGCCAGCTGTTGTTTGCGGACGACACTGCGCTTGTGGCAGAGTCAGAGGAGGGATTGAGGAAGCTGGTGGCAGAGTTTGGGAGAGTATGTGATAGAAGAAAGCTAAAGATAAATGTGGGTAAAAGTAAGGTGATGAGATGTACAAGGGGTGAAAGTGGCAGTAGACTGGAAGTGAACATTAAGGGAGAGCGACTGGAGGAAGTGGATAGTTTTAGATACTTGGGTGCAAGTGTAGCAGGAAAAGGTGGAGTGAAGGTGGAGGTAGAATGTAGATTGAGAGAAGCGAGTAAATGCCTTGGTGGTTTAAAGAGTGTAATGAGAAATAGACATTTGGGAATGGATGCGACGAGGAGACTGTATGAAGGAGTGATTGTGCCAACAGCACTGTATGGGGCAGAAACGTGGAACATAAGGGAAGAAGAGAGAAGGAGTTTGAATGTGTTTGAGATGAGGTGTCTGAGAAGTATGGTGGGGGTTACTAGGCTGGATAGAGTGAGAAATGAGGAGGTGAGGAGGAGAACAGGAGTGAAAAAGGATTTGGGAGATAGGGTTGATGAAAGAATATTAGGATGGTTTGGACACATGGAAAGAATGAGTGAAGAAAGACTAGTAAAAGAGGTATGGAAGGCAGATGTGGAGGGAGTGAACATGAGGGGACCTCCTAGGATGAGGTGGATGGATGGGGTGAAGGGGGCATTGGGGAAGAGGGGAATGTCTTTTGAGGAAGGAAGGGAGAGGACGGAAGACAGAGGTGAGTGGAGAATGGTTGTATATGGATGATGTTGTGACTGCATGAGGAGGAATGGGCGGGGGGTGGGGGGTGGGGTAGTATGTGTGAGTAAATTTTGACGCAGCCCGAAGGGATTTCTCCCCGTCCTCGCCTTATATGCAAAGGGGGACGGAGAGGGGGGGTCGCCGATTAAATGAAGCGGCCTTGCTGTGGATGTACTGTGTCTTGCGACACTGCTTCTGACCCAGGGCGGTGGGCAGGGTGCAGGGATGACCCGTCATCCAGGAGGTGCTCAGATGAGAGGAAGGGTGGGAGGGGTGTGGAGTGTATTTAGGGATGAAATGGGTGGGAGTGTTTTTATGCCTTCCCCTTTTTGGCTACCTCCCTTGGAAGGGGGAAAAAGCCTTGGTATATGTATGTATATATATGCAGAGTCCACTAGGAAAAGGAAAAACACACGGAGTCCGAGCGCTTTCGTAATATATTCACATTATCAAGGAGTACAGAAAAGTGAGAACAAAAAATGGAGATAGAGAGTATAAATAGGACAAGAGAGACATTTACCTCCTCTCTGAA
>NC_134783.1:5531753-5534253 GCF_046742065.1 Oratosquilla oratoria
AGAAGTTCATATATCATTCCACATCTTCATTCATGTCATTTATATATATATATATGGCAAACATAATTGGATCCAATACCGAACCTTGTGTGACACCACTTATCATTGCTTCCTAGATCGAGTATTTGTCTCTAAGTACTACCCTCCTTTTTCTCCCAGTCAAGAAATCTTCCATCCATTCCAATAATTTTCCTTTAATACCACCTATTGATTACATTTTTTTTAATAGCTTTTTGTGTGGTACTTTATCAAATATTTTTTGTAGATCTAGAAAAGCACAATCTGCCCATCCATTCCTTACTTGTATTATTTCTATTAGTCTCGAGTAGAAGCAAATCAAGTTTGTGGCACATGATCTTCCTTGTTTAAATCCAAATTGTGCTGGATTCAGTATATTTTTTTTCTTCCAGATACTTAACCCATCTGCTTTTGAGAACTTTTTCACATATTTTTGCTATTGTGTTTGTAAGGGAGGCCGGTCTACAGTCAGTTGGATTTTCCTTGTCCCCTCCTTCATATATTGGTACAATATTTGCATTTTTCCAATCATGTGGTACCTTTCCTTCTTTGAGTGATTAACTAATTATCTTGTATATTTTGTCCGTCAGCTTATCTATACATTCTTTAAATATGCAATTTGCAATTCCATACGGACCGTGTGATTTTCTGACATCAAGAGTTTTTTATTTGTTCTCTAATTTCCTTCTGTGTCACAGTTATTTCTTGCATTGGGAATATCTTTCTGTATTTCCTCTCAGTTCTGTGTAATTTCAATTGTGAATACATATTAAAAATGTTTGTTCATAATTTCAGCCATTTCTACATCTTCTATACATTCATTATTCCCTTGGCGCAGTTTTATTATTTCTTGTTTGTCTTTTAGTTTATCATTCACATATCTGTAAAATAATTTAGGTTGTTCCTTGTATTTTTTTTTTCATCGTGTCCTTTTCATATTTTCTCTTTTCATATCTGCATATTTTTACATATTCATTTCTTAGTTTGATATATATTTGCCACTTACTCATATTTTTTATATTTTTTCCATCTTTTCCAAGGTTTGCCTCTTCTATCTTTAGGCTCACTACATTTTTTGTTGTACCAGCACTTAATGTACAGCCTTTCTTGCTTCTGCTTTGGTACGTATTTGCTTATTCCCTCATTGTAAATTTCTTTTAATATGCTCCATTTCTTTTCTATCTTTGTTTCTTCATTTAAAAAGTTTCTCCAATTTGCATTTTGAAATCCTTTTCCGAGTTTCTCAAAATCCGTTTTGTTGTAAATTAGTCTTCCTTTTCTATGTTTCTCATTTCTTCTCAAATAAATTTGTTCTTTTAGTTTGAATTCTATTAGTAAGTGGTCACTCTTCCCAATTGGTGTTTTGTATTCTATTTTGTCCACAATTTCAGGCTCTGATGCAAGTATTAAATCTAGTCTCGACGGTTCCTCATTGTTTCTATATCTGGTATTTTTCCTTGCCCTTTGAGTCATTGTGTATTTAATTTTTACATCAAGTAGTATATTTCCCCAGAGGTCTTTTCCACCTTTCACTGTCATTTTTTCCCAACATACTTTTTTTGAGCTAAAGTCACCCATAACTACAATATTTCCTCTTTCTTTCAGTAAATCAGTTAGTGCATTTTTTGTGTCTTCCAAAATTTTGGAACGATCACTCTCTGTCTAAGACTGCATTTTAGGGGGTACATGCATTACTACAAATTTTCTACTTTTCATGTCACTGTTTTCAACTTTTATCATAATCTTCCACATTATTTTTCCTTCTATTATCTTCTTAGTAAAAAACATGATACCTCCACTTTTCAATTTCGTCTCCACAATTCCCATTACGTCTGTTTTTTAAATGTCAGACAGTCGTTTAATTCGTTTAGTCCTGAAATCATGCCGTCTATGTTGGTATATCTAAGAAATGATAATAATAATAATTCTTTTCACTCTCCGTTCTTTTTTCATTTGCTTTACTTTTTGTTTGCTTCACTTCTAGGTGCCTTTTCTTTATCTTTTTCCTCATCGCTCACTTCTTTTTATCCATATTTTTTTTGTAATTTTCACTATTTGCTAGCTTTGTTGTTTTTGATAGTACTATCATTTGAGACCTTAGTTTGAGTTTTAGTGGCCTATATTGTTTTTCTTTAGAGTATTTTCACATACTATGCACTTCCTCAATCTCTTTGTCCATATCCTGTCCCTCCTCTTGTATCTCCTTCAGAATTGCTTTAGCAATTTCATTCTTATCTTTTTCTCTTTGATATCTAGGTACATTATGATTTTCTTTGATACCATAAACTACAATGCACTTTTTTTTACCCACTGTCTGACCCATTTTTTTATTGCCGTTTCTTTTGCATATTCTTTCACTTGTTATTTTACTATTTCCTTAAAAGTTAACTTTTGATTTTCTTGTTCCATTTTTATTTCATTATTTATTTATTTATTATTATTTTTTAATCAGTCTATTTAATGGTTTCTCCTACTTTCTCGG
>NC_134783.1:5544253-5554253 GCF_046742065.1 Oratosquilla oratoria
ACACCCAGGGAGCGGCGGGACCATCGGGCCTAGATGCGTCTGGATGGAAATGTCTCCTTAGCACCAGCCTATTTGGAACGGCAGCGGGGAGTCTGCAGGAGACCATCGCTGGTTTGGCAAAGAAACTGGCGACTGAGGACTGCCAGCACTTGGAGGCATACACAGCGTGCAGACTTATCCCGTTGGATAAGAAACCTGGCTGTCGTCCGATTGGTATAGGCGAGGTGTTGCGAAGAATTGTAGGAAAAGCCATCATGGAAGTCGCGAAGGACGAGGTGCGAGAAGCGGCTGGCAACCTGCAAGTGTGCGCGGGGCAACAGGCGGGTTCCGAGGCAGTCCACGCCATGAGAAAAATATTCGAGGAACCAGAATGCGAAGCAGTCCTATTAGTCGATGCATCAAACGCATTCAACAACTTGAATAGAGAGGCTTCTATACACAACATCAAAATTAAATGCCCAATATTGGCCAGGTATGTTGAGAACACATACAGAGAACCTGCAAACCTATTTGTCACCAACAGGTTTGGGAAAAAAGAAACAAAAGTGGAGATCATCAAATCAGCGGAAGCAACCACTCAGGGAGACCCGGTGGCCATGGCTATGTACGCGCTCGGTCTTATGCACCTGCAGCAGAAGATACAATATGAGGACACCATGGTCAAACAGGTAGCATATGTAGATGATCTCACGGGGACAGGAAAAGTAGCTGACCTAAAAAAGTGGTGGGATCTGGTGTTGGCACACGGCCCGGGGTTGGTTTACATTCCGAATGCAAAGAAGTCTGTCCTCATAGTGAAACCAGAGTACTTTGACAATGACAAAACCCTTTTTGAGAACAGTGAAGTGAAGGTAACAAAAGAGGGGGAAAGACATCTCGGTGCAGTGATTGGCTCAGAATCCTTTAAAAAGCAATATATTGAAAAGAAAGTGAACGATTGGGTGGCGGAAGTTAGGCTCCTAGCTAACTGCAAAGACCGAACCGCAGGCGGCATATGCCGCATTCATATATGGGGTTAAACATAAGTGGAACTACATATTAAGGACGGTACCGAACATCACCGACCTACTAAGACCCCTTGAAGAAACCATCAGAAACGAGCTAATACCGGCCATCACCAACAGACGGACATTAAACGAAGAGGAAAGAAAACTCATTGAACTTCCACCTAGAATGGGAGGGCTAGGCATCTCCAACCCGCTAAACCTAGCCAAAATAGAACACCAAAACTCTATGAAACTCACGTCCTCCTTGACAAACAATATCGTGTCACAAGATCAACGGAAGGAGACTAACATGGAGGAGATCAGAGGAATTAGAAGAAATATTTCAAAGGGAAGGGAGGAGAGGCAGAAGGAGGAACTTCAAGCACTTCTAGCTCGACTATCGAGTTGTATGAAAAGAAAGATAACATTGGCGCAGGAAGTTGGGGCGTCCAATTGGCTGACAACACTACCAATCAGGGCAAAGTTATTCACCTTAAACAAAAGAGAATTCATTGATGCCATTGCCCTGAGGTATGGATGGCCATGAGGAGGGCTGCCTAACAGATGCTCCTGTGGTGTACAGTTTACTCCGGACCATGCGATGATATGCAAACAGGGTGGATTCATTTGCATGCGACATGATGAGGTAAGAGATCTCACTGCCCAAATGCTTCAGGAGGTGTGCAAGGATGTGACTATCGAAACAATATTACTCCCATTAGGAGGGGAGAACTTCAGATACCGCACGTCCAACACATCAGATGAAGCAAGAGTGGATGTCAGCGCAAGAGGTTTCTGGACACGGGGACAATTGGCTTTCTTTGACATGCGAATATTTGATCTGATGGCCCCCTGTTACAACAACCTAACTATTGAGGCATCTCACTTCCGGAACGAACATGAGAAGATCAAGATGTACGAAGAGCGTATACAGAATGTAGACCAGGGCTCATTCACTCCTATAACCTTTACGACTTCAGGTGGGATGGGTCCTAGAGCAAAGGCATTCTACGCTCGGCTGGCAGAGGTAATTATTGAGGCATCTCACTTCCGGAACGAACATGAGAAGATCAAGATGTACGAAGAGCGTATACAGAATGTAGACCAGGGCTCATTCACTCCTATAACCTTTACGACTTCAGGTGGGATGGGTCCTAGAGCAAAGGCATTCTACGCTCGGCTGGCAGAGGTAATGGCTGAAAAGAAACAACAACCCAAAAGCAGCATTGTTTCATGGATGAGATGTAGACTGTCATTCTCACTCCTAAGATCAGCCCTCTTGTGCCTGAGAGGTACAAGGTCCCCACACCCAAACCGGCACATATACAAAACCTAGATTTTGAGCAGACGGTGGTTGACAGTAGGATAAATGAACTTTTGTATTAGGCATTGTTAATAAAAATTAAATAGATAAATAAAAGGGTTGTCGACCACAGTCATTGGCGGGAGAGGGGCCAATGAACTGTGTCTGTGGGAGACAGATCCTGCTGCTTCTACCACACAGTTCCACGAGGATGGAGGTCATGTTAAAAATAAAGTTGTAGTAGTAGTAGTAGTAGTAGTAGTAATAGTAGTAGTAGTAGTAGTAGTAGTAGTAGTAGTAGTAGTAGTAGTAGTAGTAGTAGTAGTAGTAGTAGTAGTAGTAGTAGTAGTAGTTGTAGTAGTAGTAGTAGTAATAGTAGTAGTAGTAGTACTATAATTATATAACTACTGTAGATAGAAATACAGGGTGGCCTAAAAGTTTTCTTACCTAAGCATTGATTTGTAATAAATTTGTTACAATAGAATATTATTGAAATAAAATTAAATTGGTTAACAATATATGAATAAGGTAAATTTTGTCTCTTATGAAATAAACTATGTTTGGGTAAGGTAACTATATCTGAGATGAAAATAAATTTATTAATGTCTGGTAAAGGTAACCTTTAGGCCTCTCTGGTCATTATTCAGGAACAAAAGACATATTAGCATAATTCCGATATATCATGGAACAGGTACAAGTGTCTGCAATAGTGCATACATCGTACACACGGCATCCTCCGTCCATCCATCTTACCTCCTCCCACGCCTCCCTCCCTCTCAAAATCCTTCTAATCCCCCCATAAACATGTCATACAAACACGGATATCGGACTCCTATTGCAAGTCCCTCTGCTCTTCTCACAATTATTCGCTCAAGACTTGGGTTCCTCTCGTCATCACCAATGAAATATTTTGACACGAATGTTTACATATAAAGAAAAAGAAAAGTTACTGAGACTGAAAAAGAAACATGTTCTCTGAAACTATTTTCGATTTGTATAGTGTATACATTACACGGAAGGTAGGTAGCAAGGTAAGTAGATAATTATCACAAAGAAAATAGACAACTCAGCCATATAAACACATTATAGAGAAGCCGATATAACACAATAGCAACACTATACACTAGTAGCTATATGTATAATGGGAAAGTGTGCAATAATTCTAAGTATGCATGCACATGCACATATACATATATACATACATACATACATACATACATACATACATACATACATACATACATACATACATACATACATACATACATACATACATACATACATACATGCATGCATACATACATACATACATACATGCGCACATACATACATACATATATACAATACTAATGTGTAACTATATAGTGTAATTACTAATGTGTAACTATATAGTGCAGTTACTAATGTGTAACTATATAGTGCAATTACTAATGTGTAACGACATTACTGGACAGTGACATACATATATACATACATACATACATACATACATACATACACACACGCATATAGTGTATATATATATATATATATGTAATATATATATATATATATATATATATATATATATATACATATATATATATGTAAAAAATATATATATATATATATATATATATATATATATATATATACATATATATATATATATATATATATATACCTTGAATTTACCTTGAAGCGCTTCTGTCTCAAGGGGTTGTTGCTCCCCCGATGGAACTTGAGGCAAGGCCTCAGCGAGGCCGCCACCTTTCAGCTTGTTGTTTATAGTCCAGCTGGTCAATAATGGAGTTGGAATTCATTGGATGTGATGCTGTATAACCTGGGATGCCCGGTTGATCTGGCAGGGTTGACAGGAATTTGTCAAGTTCCCTTCTTGAAAACTTCCGTTTCAACACCTGTAATGTTCTGTAGGTGTTTAGGTAAGTGATTGAACAGTCGGGCCCCCTTTCTTGAGATACTGTTGTGTTGGAGCGTCCTGACTTTTAGCGGGCACTCTGATGGCAGGGCCGATTGGGTGCATCTTCTTCCGGTTCTATTTTCTTCTGGGGTGATACGGGTCTCTACTGGTTTAATAGGTTCTGTTTTGGGTGGAGTGATCTGTCCTTCTAGGATTTTCCATGTATATATTATCAGATATCTCTCTTGTCTCCTTTCTATTGAGTAGAGTTCATTTTCATCCAGTCTTTCCAAGTAATTGTGTTTGTCCACATCTTGGTGAGCTGGAGTTCTTTTGATTGTTGAAGTAAAGGTTTTCTGCAGAGCCTCCAGCTACATGATGTGGCCTTGTTTGTATGGAGCCCAAAGTTGTGAGCAGTAGTCTATGATAGGGATGACTAGGGCTTTCCATAAGGTTGGTAGGGTTTCTGGTTCTCTGGTGTAGAAGGTTCTAAGTATGTATCCCATTCGTTGTCTGTATTTTGATACTGTTTTTTCTGTGTTGATCAAATGTAGTATCATCCGAAAGTATAACTCTACTAGATCTCTTACAGATGTTTGTTGTGTGATATGGTTTCTTTTTTAATCTCTATAATAGGTTTCGTGTTCGTTCTTACCAAACTTTATAAATTCAAATGTGTCCTCATTAAATTTCATGTTATTTATTTCTGCCCATTTGTATATTTTATTTAGGACTTTCTGTAGTTGGAAGCTATCTTTTTTGCTAGAGATTTTTTTGAATACCCAACTGTCGTCTGCAAATGATAGTAGTGGGCTGGAGATATCGGTGTTGATGTCGTTGATCATAATCAAGAATAGTATAGGGCCAAGGACAGTGCCCTGCGGAATGCCACTAATCACTGCTTCTTCTCTTGATGCAATTTCTCAACATAGGTAATTTGTTTCCGATTTGTAAGGAATGACTGAATCCACTCCCCAAGCTTGCCCCTTATCCCTAGTGATTTGGTCTTTTGAATGAGGATCATATGGTCAACTTTATCATAGGCTTTTACGAAGTCTAGATATATTGCATCGACATTTTTGTTCTCTCCAATGGATTCTAGGATGAAATTGTGGAAGTCTATCAATTCTGTTAGGCATGAACATTTGCTTCTAAGCCGTGTTGGAAGTCTCTTATTAATTGTTTTTTCTCTAGGAAATGTATAATATGGTTTTTTATGAATCTTTCAAAAAATTTAATGATATTTGAGGTGAGTGCTATTGGCCTGTAATTTTTCGGTTCCTTTTTGGATCCTCCTTTATGTATTGGAGTGACATTGGCAAGTTTTAAATTTTCTGATATTTCACCTGTGTCCAGGGACTTTCTCCACAGTGTAAGGAGGGGAGTTGATATTGTCTTTTTGCATTCTTTGAAAATGTAGGTGCCTTTGCCGTCTGGACCAGGTGACGCTTATGTTTTCATATTATCTATAGCCTTCTCTATATCTTCCTTTCTTTTTTCCATATCTTCTAATGTATCTTTATCTTGGACCGGAGTTTCTTCAGTTGTGTGGATATTAGTTGACGGGGTGCTCCAGGCCTTGACATACTGGGTTTGAAGGATGTCAGCCCTTTCTTGTGGGGATGTGGTAGTATGTTGTCCATCTGCCCTTACTAGTGGTCCGATATTGTTCTTTAGTGTGGAGTTCTTTTTTGCATAATTAAAGAAAAATCTGTTTTTTTTTTTTTTTTTTTTTTGTGGCTTTTCTTTCACTCTCCATCCTTTCGGTCTCGAGATATGTTTTTATTTTATTTTCTAGATCACGTAGTTTTCTTTCAGTATATATATACATATACATATACATATACATATACATATACATATACATATACTGTTAAAAACGACAGCAAAAGAATTATTGATTAGTTTTTTCCGTGAGCTCTCAAGCTTGCGAAAAGTAGATTTTTGGTAGGGGGAAAGGGAGTAAATCAGATTTCCAAAATTCATAGGAAACACAAAAGTTATAATATACACAAAAGTATAGTACACAATAAACACAATACAAGAAATTAATACAAGAAATACAGCAAAAAACAAAATACAAGCACAACAAAATAGTTATCAAGACGTTTCGCAGATCTTTCTGCATCCTCAGTTGAAGTGAAAAGAAAGGGAAAGGGAGCATATTTTAAATGAAATGGGAAGCACGGGGAGAAGTCACCGTGTTGCAACTGGGGGAAGTCACACGCAGGACCACAAACACTGGGAGAGATCACAAGTTGGCGGAAAAGGTACTCGGGGAGGTCACTCCCGGGTTTGGCGCCAATCTGCTTCTCAGTCTTTGGGAACGACGTATGGTAGGAAGTTCTTCCCTTTCGCGGGGAATGGGGAGCCTCTGGGAAGGAGAGCCCGATGTCTTGGGATTGTCCATCTGGCTCCTCCGAACAGGTTTCATGCTAGGGAGGAGGGCGAAATCATTTACCTGCCTATTAATGGCAGGTTGCAGCTCCTTTATCCATATGGCTTCCAAGATAGCCAAGCGCTGAGGGTCCTCTTCTTTTGCCACAACTTCGGTGTTTTTTACCATAGTCTCCCTATCGAGGTGGCGTCGATGCTGGGTCCAGTGGTGTTGCTTGGGTCCTCCGTGTTGCAAGTGCATGGTGATTCTTCTAGATAATGTGGTGGTCGTCCTTCCCACGTAGACAGAAAGGGGCGTGCAGTCCTCCTCTGGGCATGTGTATTTATATACTACGTGGGATTGACGAACCTCCTGGGGTTCTGGAGCGGGGTTGTTCCTTAAAAGTAGAGAAGAGGTCTTTCTACTTTTGTAAAAGATTGTGAAGGACAATTTATCACTTTCTTTTTTGGGGACAACATTTCTATAGATTATGTTCTTTATAATCTTTTCATCCTCCTTGTATTTGGTAGACATGCAAGCTTTGTAGAACACCTTAATTGCGGTCCCTTCGTGTCCTACTGTAGTCGGTCGTGTTTGTTTATACCAATTGTCGATCACTCTGCGAAGATTGGCTTGGACCTCGTGATTCGTGTAACCATTGTTGATAAGGAGTTGGTGGACCCGATCAAACTCTTTTTGAGTGTCACTCCAAGAAGAACAGTGGCTGAGGGCTCTTCTGAAAAAGGCGCTAATGGTGGCGTCTTTGTACCTCTGAGGACACTCGCTCTCTCCATTCATGCACAGTCCGGGATTGGTTTCTTTTACGTAGACACTATAAGAAAAAGAAGGACAATTAGTCTGCTTGAGTAGGACGTCCAGGAAGGGGAGGGAACCCCCTTCACTGTGCTCTACGGTGAAGTTAAGTCCCGACACCTCCATGAACTTCCCCCTCAATTGATCAATTTCAGAAAGGGAGTCAGTTTTTACAAATATATCATCTATATATCTGCAATAAAGGCTAGGTTTTTCAATTTGACTAAAAATAAATTCCTCTACAGTTCCCATGAAAAAATTGGCAAACAGAACACCAAGGGGGGATCCCATGGCAACTCCATCGATTTGGAGTGTCCCACGGGAGAGCGCTGGTCCGCTTCTGTAAACTTTGTCGCATATGAAATCTATCGTTCTATCCACAGGGACATTGGTGAACAGAGATTCAGCATCCAGCGAAGCTAT
The DNA here is from genome assembly GCF_046742065.1 of Oratosquilla oratoria. Taxonomy (NCBI): domain Eukaryota; kingdom Metazoa; phylum Arthropoda; class Malacostraca; order Stomatopoda; family Squillidae; genus Oratosquilla; species Oratosquilla oratoria. The sequence goes on from NC_134783.1 coordinate 5,552,056, forward strand.
GAATCCCTGGCTGGGAGCGTCTTTCACCAGTTCTATGAACTGGTGAGAAGATGCCAGGCTGAATCTGCTGGGGACAAAAGGGGTTAAAAGTTCATTAAGTTTTTTCGCTAACTGATATGTAGGAGTAGGTATCTGGCTGATAATGGGTCTAAGAGGGTTGTTGGGTTTATGCGTCTTAACATTGCCATAACAATAACCAGGTTTATACTCGCCGGACAATTTACAGAATTTTATACCACCTGCAACCGCGTTGTTGACATCTATGATCTTGTTGACCTTCAGCCTGGCATCTTCTCACCAGTTCATAGAACTGGTGAAAGACGCTCCCAGCCAGGGATTCATAGCTTCGCTGGATGCTGAATCTCTGTTCACCAATGTCCCTGTGGATAGAACGATAGATTTCATATGCGACAAAGTTTACAGAAGCGGACCAGCCCCCGGACTTAACATACTTGAAGAACACCTACGGACCCTGCTTCAATTTTGCACCAAAGAAGCCCCTTTCCGCTCTCCCCGTGGGACACTCTACCGCCAAATCGATGGAGTTGCCATGGGATCCCCCCTTGGTGTTCTGTTTGCCAATTTTTTCATGGGAACTGTAGAGGAATTTATTTTTAGTCAAATTGAAAAACCTAGCCTTTATTGCAGATATATAGATGATATATTTGTAAAAACTGACTCCCTTTCTGAAATTGATCAATTGAGGGGGAAGTTCATGGAGGTGTCGGGACTTAACTTCACCGTAGAGCACAGTGAAGGGGGTTCCCTCCCCTTCCTGGACGTCCTACTCAAGCAGACTAATTGTCCTTCTTTTTCTTATAGTGTCTACGTAAAAGAAACCAATCCCGGACTGTGCATGAATGGAGAGAGCGAGTGTCCTCAGAGGTACAAAGACGCCACCATTAGCGCCTTTTTCAGAAGAGCCCTCAGCCACTGTTCTTCTTGGAGTGACACTCAAAAAGAGTTTGATCGGGTCCACCAACTCCTTATCAACAATGGTTACACGAATCACGAGGTCCAAGCCAATCTTCGCAGAGTGATCGACAATTGGTATAAACAAACACGACCGACTACAGTAGGACACGAAGGGACCGCAATTAAGGTGTTCTACAAAGCTTGCATGTCTACCAAATACAAGGAGGATGAAAAGATTATAAAGAACATAATCTATAGAAATGTTGTCCCCAAAAAAGAAAGTGATAAATTGTCCTTCACAATCTTTTACAAAAGTAGAAAGACCTCTTCTCTACTTTTAAGGAACAACCCCGCTCCAGAACCCCAGGAGGTTCGTCAATCCCACGTAGTATATAAATACACATGCCCAGAGGAGGACTGCACGCCCCTTTCTGTCTACGTGGGAAGGACGACCACCACATTATCTAGAAGAATCACCATGCACTTGCAACACGGAGGACCCAAGCAACACCACTGGACCCAGCATCGACGCCACCTCGATAGGGAGACTATGGTAAAAAACACCGAAGTTGTGGCAAAAGAAGAGGACCCTCAGCGCTTGGCTATCTTGGAAGCCATATGGATAAAGGAGCTGCAACCTGCCATTAATAGGCAGGTAAATGATTTCGCCCTCCTCCCTAGCATGAAACCTGTTCGGAGGAGCCAGATGGACAATCCCAAGACATCGGGCTCTCCTTCCCAGAGGCTCCCCATTCCCCGCGAAAGGGAAGAACTTCCTACCATACGTCGTTCCCAAAGACTGAGAAGCAGATTGGCGCCAAACCCGGGAGTGACCTCCCCGAGTACCTTTTCCGCCAACTTGTGATCTCTCCCAGTGTTTGTGGTCCTGCGTGTGACTTCCCCCAGTTGCAACACGGTGACTTCTCCCCGTGCTTCCCATTTCATTTAAAATATGCTCCCTTTCCCTTTCTTTTCACTTCAACTGAGGATGCAGAAAGATCTGCGAAACGTCTTGATAACTATTTTGTTGTGCTTGTATTTTGTTTTTTGCTGTATTTCTTGTATTAATTTCTTGTATTGTGTTTATTGTGTACTATACTTTTGTGTATATTATAACTTTTGTGTTTCCTATGAATTTTGGAAATCTGATTTACTCCCTTTCCCCCTACCAAAAATCTACTTTTCGCAAGCTTGAGAGCTCACGGAAAAAACTAATCAATAATTCTTTTGCTGTCGTTTTTAACAGTATATGCCTCAGAGAGAATCTCCTGCCACGCTTCACC
>NC_134783.1:5559253-5564253 GCF_046742065.1 Oratosquilla oratoria
CTGCAAGGTACAACTCATCTGCTGTCGAAAACGACAGCTAAATCTGGTTAACCCTCACTGCTTCATCATAAGAGGTTATCACACAGGGCTTCCACGGGCTTCATCAGCTTCGTTTGAGTAAAATCGGCTTCGGCTACAATGTTTTAATTTTCAAATCTTCAAATATCAAATTATCTTCCCGTCATATATAGCAAAGCTGAAAGATGAACTAAGAGATTGTAAGCCTATACAAATGGCATACTGTTGGAATGTTCTTAGAGAAGTCTAGATTTCTGTCAGCGAAGACATATTCTAGTTATTCAAATGGAAGTTGGAGGGAGGATGTAGGAGGAAAAATAGCCCAGTGTGATAACCCCTTTACTGCGCCCCCCCACCCCCATCCTACTTCCACTCATCTCCAGAAGACACAGAAATATCCTTTCGTACCGCGTCATTCACTCATCTAATCGCAATCTCTCTCCACATATTCCTATCTTTTGTGCTCTCACTCCCCTGCCGTACCGATATGCCACGTGCATCCAACTCCTTATCAACCATCTATTAATCTCATTATATGTCTTCCTCTCGAGTTAACTCCACCTCTGTTTCACTTGCCGTCCTTTATTCATTCTTTCTATGCGTCCAAACCACCTCAACATTCTCTGGTCTATCTTATCAGACAACTTTCCTCCAGCATCCGTTTCCTGTCTCACCTCTACGTTATTCATATGACCTATTGTTGAACTATCTATCATGCATCTTAAACATCTCATCTCAGTTGCCTTTAGTTTATTTCACCCTCTTTTAAATATCTCAAGTCTCTTTTCCATACTGGGGTAATCGGATACATGTTGGACTTGCATTCGGTTAGTTGTGGTTTCGAATCTACACTTTTCTCAAATTCCAATCCAGCAGTCTGTTACCTTCACAACAGTCCAAGTACATTGAGCAAAGGTGACAGGTTTGGTCGCAGCTACTTGCCTCCTGACGTAGACTCCTCACCCTGTTCCATGCACCGCTAAATGCAATGCCATAAAGGTGAAACCCTAATTTCTCAAGTGTCTCTCTATTCACAACCAGTTGCTTCGCCTTGAAGCAGGAGGTCTCCTAATCACTTATGACATACCAACGCAGGATAGAGAACACAAAATGTGACACGTGTCCACTGTCAGGCTACCTAATAAATACAGCTTTTTTTTTTTTTTTTTTTTTTTTTTTTTTTTTTTTTTTTTTTTTTTTTTTTTTTTTTTTTTACAGACTCCAGTTCTGCAATCAAACCAACAAGACCGCAACATAACTGGGGAAGAGGACCTCTGGTATATTTACTAATACTAGAGACTAACTAGCAACATAACCTATACAATTGTATGTGTAATTCACCATAGTTCACCATAGGCTTTGGATCACGTGTTGGACTCGTGATCGGTAGCTATTTACCTCCCGGAAGAGAACTCAGAGCTCGTATATGAACAATCTATGGGTAATGCTGTGGCCTTACACGCACACACACACTCAACTCCCCGCCCACAAGAGTTGGAGTAACAACCCGCAGCGCAGCGATACTGAAATTAGTTCAGCCCTGAGCAGGATTCAAACTCGCACCTCCGTAGTGGCAGCCGGGAACTCTACTAACTGCGCCACGAGTTGTATGTACGTGTGTGTATTTACCTAGTTGTACCTTACGGGACGAGAGCTATGCTCTAGTGACCCGTTTTCGTATCTCTCCGCATCCAGTTTGTTCTTAAAATCTTTTAAAGTTTTGGCACTCACTGTTCCCCTGTTTAGTTTGTTCCAGACATCAATCACTCTATGTGGGAAGCTATTCTTTTTTAAATCTCTTCTGTAAGTGTCCTTCTTTAGCTTCTTTTTGTGTCCTCTTGTTTCTCTTCTGTCCGATTTTAATAAGTCGTCTCTATCAAGAACTTCCATCCCTTTCATAATTCTGTAAATGGTCAGCAAATTACCTCTTTCTCTTCTCTGTTCCAGTGTTGATAGATGCAATTTATCCAAACTTTGTTCGTATGTCAAATCTGAGAGTGTAGGTGCTCTTTGAATTCTTTCTAATTTCCTTTTTTTTTTTTTTTTGTACTAGGTGCCCATAGTATCGCAGCATATTCCAATTTAGGTCTTATCAGTGCAACCACTATTTTCTTTACCATTTCTTCATCCATGTAGTCGAAGGCCACTTTCACTGATCTTAATAAGTTAAAAGTCTATCCAACTAATTTATTGACATGTTTGTCAGGTGTCAAGTCACTTGAGATAGTCACACCTAGGTCCCTCTCTGAGTCGACTTTTTTTACTTCCTTGGTACATACATACATACATATACCAAGGCTTTTCCCCCCTTACCAGGGAGGTAGCCAAAAAGAAAAAGGCATAAAATCATTCCCACCCATTCCATCCCTGAATACACTCCACACCCCTCCACCCTCCCTCTTATCTTAGCACCTCCTGAATGACGGGTCATCCCTGCACCTTGTCCACTGCCCTGGGTCAGAAGCAATGTCGCAAGACACAGCACATCCACAGCAAGGCCGCTTCATTAAATCGGCGACCCCCCCTCTCCGTCCCCCCATTGCATAAAAGGAGAGGACGGGGAGAAATCCCTTCGGGCTGCGTCAAAATTTGCTCACACATACTAACTTCACCCCCCCCCCCCATTCCACCTCATGCAATCACCACATCATCCATATACAACCATTCTCCATTCACCCCTGTCTTCTGTCCTCTCCCGTCCTTCTTCAACAGAGATTCCCCTCTTCCCCAAAGCCCCCTTCACCCCATCCATCCACCTCATCCTAGGACGTCCCCTCATGTTCACTCTCTTCACATCTGCCTTCCATACCTCTTTTACTAGTCTTTCTTCACTCATTCTTTCCATGTGTCCAATCCATCCTAATATTCTTTCATCAACCCTATCTCCCAGCTCCTTTTCCACCCCTGTTCTCCTCCTCACCTCCTCATTTCTCACTCTATCTGGCCTAGTAGCCCCCATCATACTTCTCAGACACCTCATCTCAAACACATTCAAACTCCTTCTCTCTTCCTCCCTTATGTTCCATGTTTCTGCTCCATACAGTGCTGTTGGCACAATCACTCCTTCATACAGTCTCCTTTTAGCATCCATTTCTCATTACACTCTTTAATCCACCAAGGCATTTACTCGCTTCTCTCAATCTACATTCTACCTCCACCTTCACTCCACCTTTCCCTGCCACATTTGCACCCAAGTATCTAAAGCTATCCACTTCCTCCAGTCGCTCTCCCTTAATGCTCACTTCCAGTCTACTGCCACTTTCACCCCTTGTACATCTCATCACCTTCCTTTTACCCACATTTGTCTTTAGCTTTCTTCTATCACATACTCTCCCAAACTCTGTCACCAACTTCCTCAATCCCTCCTCCGATCCTGCCACAAGCGCAGTGTCGTCCGCAAACAACAGCTGGCTCACCTCCCACTTTTCTCCATTTTCTTTAACCATCTCCAATCCCTGACCCACTACCCTTACATTTACCTCTCGCACCACCCCATCCATGTATAAGTTGAACAGCCAGGGCGACATAACGCATCCTTGACGAAGTCCCACCTTTACCTCGAACCACTCACTCTCTCCATTTCCAATCCTGACACAAGCTCTACTACTCTCATAAAAACTCTTGACAGCTCCCAGAAGCTTTCCTCCTATGCCGTATATCTGCATAACCTCCCACAGTGCCTTCCTGTCTACCCTATCCTTGGTACCAATTTTAAATTGACCCGATATTCCATTTTTACTTTTTCCAAATTCCATTATACAACATTTCTTAATGTTAAACTTTCCACCTCTAACTCCATTCCCAGATTTTGTCTAGGTCTTCTTGTAGCGATCTGCAGTCTTCTTCTGTGCTTACTCTCTTGAGTAATTTGGCATCATCAGCAAAAAAGTTCATGTAACACTTCACTCCCTCATCCATATCGTTTATATATATGGCAAACATTAAAGGAGCCAATAAGCCTTGTGGGACACCACTTATCACTTCTTCCCAGTTCGAGTTTTTGTCTCTAAGTAACACTCTCATTTTTCTCCCACTTAAGAAATCTTTCATCCATTCCAGTAGCTTAACTTGTATTCCTCCTATTATTTTAGTTTTTCTTATTAGATTTTTATGTGGTACTTTGTCAAAAGCCTTCTGCAAGTCCAAGAAGGCGCAATCTGCCCAGTCCTCTCTTTCTTGTATTGTCTCTATTAATCTTGAGTAAAAACATATTAAGTTTGTGGTACATGATCTTCCACTTCTAAAGCCAAATTGTTTAGGGTTTAATATTCTATTATCTTCCAAGTGTTTGATCCATTCGCTCCTGATAACCTTTTCGCATATTTTTGCTACTATATCTGTAAGCGATACCGGTCTGAAGTTTGTAGGATCTTTGTTTCCTCCTTTATATATTGGTACGATGTTTCCATCTTTCTAATCTTGCGGTACCTTTCCTTCTTTGAGTGAGAAGTCTATTATCTTGTATAATTTGTCCGTCAGTTCATCTATACACTCTTTCAGTATCCAATTTGCAATTCCAACCGACCCATGTGATTTCCTAAAATCTAGATTTTTTATTTGGTCTCTTATTTCTTTCTGAGTTACCTTTAATTCTTTCATTTTAGGAGATCTTTCTCGTTGTCCATCTTCCAAAATTTGTGAGCTCTCAGTTGTAAAAACATTCCTAAAATGTCTGATCATAACTTCAGCTATTTCTATGTCATCTATATATTCTTTATTTCCTTCACGCAGTTTTACAATTTCATGTTTGTCTTTTAATTTATCATTTACATATCTAAAATAGTTTAGGTTGATCCTTACATTTGTCTGTAATATCCTTTTCATATTTTCTTTTTTCTTTCCTGCGTATATTCACATATTCGTTCCTAAGTTTTATATATGTTTGCCATTTGGATTTTTTTTTTTTCCATCTTTTCAAGTCTTTGTCTCTTCTGTCTTTAGCCTCACTGCACCTTTTGTTATACCAACACTTTATATAAATC
>NC_134783.1:5569253-5574253 GCF_046742065.1 Oratosquilla oratoria
GACAACTACTGTCTCTCGTGCAGCTGACGCTCGTCTCCGTTTATTCACTGGAGCTGCGGCACGTCTTCCTCGATCCTATGTTTCGTGGTGTTCCAGGCGTTCGCTCTCCTCTTTCCACTTGCCACTGTGTTCCGCGCCAGTACTCCAACTCTCAGCTTGTCACAGTACTTTGCGCTGGTGGCTTGTTCCTTACGGATCTGTAAAAACCAACAGCGGCAGAAATCTTTGCGCAGAGGGGAGTGAGGGAGTTAGTAGCAGATAACGCCCATAATGGGTGTCCTCTGTCACGATATTTTCATGAAAATCGCCAACAACTATGGGATAATGTTCCAAACAAACAAACAAAAAATCAAAGAGGTTATCAGGTCGCTACCAATGATGGTAGGTTTGAAGGTCTCTACCAATGACGGTAGGTTTGAGTTCCTTCTCACGTGTGAGGAACGCCCTTCTTGCGTTCGTATTTTTTGCACACGGAGAAGCTACTTAATCTATAATTAATGTTTTTGGTTCACGTAGAATCGCTACCCATGAGGTAGGTAAGTGGTAAGTCTATAAATCACTACTATCTAGTAGGCCTGAGGGTTCCTTCTCATGTGAGGGGAACGCTCTCCTTACGTTCTTATTTTCGTACACTAAGTTTCCTTCTTGTTTGATCCTGTCTGTGTGGACACATAACTCCCGGGCTGAATGGATATACTTAATGCGGTAGACGACGTCGCTGACCCTTTTAATCACCCTATGGGGGCTGGAGTTTCTTCGCCACCCCTTTTCCTCGGTCTGGCGGTGACGCTCTGTCACCAAGGGCGAGCTGTTTTAGTCTTGCCCTTGGTCTCCTTGTGTGTCTGTCTACTGTCGCTGCCTCGAGGAACTTTTGACATCTATCAAAACAAGAGTTGGCCAATGCCATTGTCTCGGCTGCCAAATTGTCAGTGTTGTACCAAGGGGCGCTTGGCTTTGTGAACTCAGTCATAGGTAGAACGGGGTCACGGTGAAAGAGAAGAAAAAGCGGGGAACCGATGGGCACAACGATTAAGAAACTGGTTAGGACATCGACCACTGTGAATATGCGCACCGTTTAAAGTAGTGGGTGGTTAATGGACATATGAGATCAATGTACACCTTCTCAAACGGACTTTTCATGTCAGGAAACTATCTGAGTGGAGCTGGGAGATCATATGAGGGCTTGCATGTAATGGAAATTTTGCAATTCTTTACAAATACCTTTACATCCTCCGACATCTAAGGCCAAAAGGTGAACTTTTGCAGCCGGTCAAGAGTGATTTGGACTACACCATGATCTTCCATAGGAAGGCAATGGGCAATATGTAATGCTACTGTCTTTGTTCCCTCAGGGCTTATCAAGCGGAGTTCCTCCGACCGGTATGCGTTTCTGCGCGAGTGGTATAAAAACTCATCCGGGAGGAGCCTGAACTCCTTGATTGGTACTCTTAATCGTGAAATCTTGGGCTCTACTGCCGTGGTCCCCTTGAGATACTCTTTAATTTTACCTCAATCAGGGTGTTCATCCAATTCCTTCTGGATCGTTAGCTAGTCCCAAATGACATGGCCCTCCTCAGTGTTCGAGTTTTCCTGGTTACCCGTGGTTATTGCTGTCACTATAGATTCGTCTCTAGGGTGGTCTGCTCACCGTGTCTTAGAAAACGCGTCAGCGACTATGCTCGGTCGCCCTGGGATATAATTAACTTCAAGATCGAAGTCAGCGATCGCCATTTGCCACCGGAGGATCCGAATGTTCGTGCCCTTAGCAGTGAATGGCCAGACCAAAGGCCTGTGATCGTTCAATAGTTTAACCGGATATCCCATGATTAGAGAGCAATTTATTGTGAGACCGTGAACCGCCGCTAACGCTTCTGTCTCAACGGTACTATATCGTCTCTTGTGCTCATTAATAAAAGTGCGACTGAAATAGGAGAGCGTACGTCTCTTACCTTCCCCGTCCTCTTGCTGAAGCACGCCCCCTATTGCTGAAGCACCGCCGTCGGTGGTAAGCAAAAAGGGCTTTCCAAAATTAGAGTAGGGGAGAACCACTATGCTTGACAGATAGGTTTTGAGGGACTCAAACGCATGCACCTGAGCAGGTGTCCATGGGCCAAGCTCGCGGTTTTTTTGTTTTCTAGCTACGTCACCCTTCGTCATATCCACTATAGGTCGTGAAATCTCGGCAAAATTTGGGAAAAAATTCCTGAAACATCCCGCTAACCCCAAGAAGGAAAGCAACTCTTTCTGACGCACTGGCTGTGGGAAAGCTTTGATGGCTCACACCTTCTCTGGTTGAGGCTTGATCCCCTCCCGGGAAATGACATGCCCCAGGTAGGTAACTACTTTCTGGAAGAAGTGACACTTCTCCAGCCTCAAAGAGAGGCCTGCCTCCTGTAACCTCTGAAGGACATCCTTAAAGTTCTTAAGCGGTCGTCCCAAGTGGTTCCAGGACAATGACATCGCCCATGTACACCATCGCACTAACCCCTAGCAGCCCCATCAGTACCTGATTCATCACCCTTTGAAAACATGATGGAGCGTCTTTTAAACCAAAGGGAAGAGATTTAGATTCTCAGACCCAGTTTTCTTGTAGCTGCTCTCCACCAGCGGATCTGGAGATACCCCTGATAAAGCTCTAATAATGAAAAGATGACGCTGGCGCCGAGACTTCGTAACATCAAGTCAATATGGGGAAGAGGGAACCTATCATCTACCACGTGTTTATTGAACGCTCGAAAGTCGAGACAAAGGCAAATGGTCTTGTCTTTCACAACAGGGACGACAGGAGCATTATAAGGGGATCGGGATGGGCGAATGATCCCCTTACGAAGCATATCACCAATCAGTTCCCGTATCTCCTCTCTGAATTTCTCAGGAATGGGGTAAGATTTGTGGTATACAGGCGGTCCAATGGTCCTAATCTCATGGAAGAAGTGAGGCGTCACGGTAAGTGGATCCCCTGGTAAGGCAAAAACATTGCCATATTTGACCACTAAAGCGGTCAAAGCTAGACTCGCCCTCCCATTTGGGTTTGGGAAAAATTTCCTTACTTCCCGTCGTAGCTTATCGTGTAATCTATCCACTTCCTCGGTCGCCTGCACCGTTCCCACTGATACGTTTGTTCCGCCATCTACCAGCGTGATCTCCCCTATTAGGGTAAGTTCCCCAACCACGTGGTCTTTCTGGATCTCAAGGGTATCAGGGCCTAAGTTCAGAAACGGGACTTACCATCTTCCGTCCTGAGCAGCTCCACTACTCCCTGACCAAGCAGGCTGGCACCTTCAGCATATGCACGTGCCGTGAACAGCACCGAGATGGCCTGACCTGCGGGAGCGAACTCGTCTGCTCTCTCTAATACTAGTCCTAGTGTTCCGCGTGAGAAACCTGGCATCCATTGAGCATCGATGGTTTTAACCGGGAACGTGGCTGCCCCGCTCACCCCCTGATGACTCTGTCTCTCCTTTCACAAAGTGAGCATTGGTGTTGTTTGAGCACCCGTTCCTGCAAGGATTACCGTGATATCCTAGCCTTCAACTTAGAATGTTAAAGGACCGAATTTTAAAGTCACCCTGTGCTCAGCGAGGAAGTCAATCCCCAAAATCAGCATAGCGGGAAGGCCCTCTGCAGGAATCATGAAGAAAGAGTTTTTAAACTGGAAACCCACTAGACCAAACCTTACAATAAATTTGCCAATGTTAGGCATCTCTGAACTATCTGGCACTATGATTCTGATTCTGCCCACATTGAAGTTTTCAGCTTCTACGGGCAAAAAAAATCTTATGAATTAGGGAGACTGCTGCCCCCTTATCTAAGAGAACGTAAACGGAATGAGTGGCGTTTGGCTCCAATAAGTGGACTGCTACATAACCAACCCTCCTCCAGCAATATGGGCGCTGGAGAAATCGACGTGGACAATTTCCACTTGTGTCCCCTGCTCGACAGTTACCTTGGGGCGGACTTCCCTCTGCGCGAGAAGTTTTTTGACTGGCTATACCCAGACAAACCCGACTGACCCTCACTACCGATATCGGTCTCATCCTTACACGACCTGCACCGCCGCAGACCTACTAGGACGTGCTTGCCTAACCACGTGGGCAAAAATAGCATGACTCGATCGAGTGGCCCAGTTTCCTGCAATGGGCGCAGTAGGGGCGCCACTTGTTTTGGATATTACGCCCGCGGTTCCGTTTCCGCGTGTTCCTGTGTCCCCTGGCCCTGTGTGTAGTGTCGGCCCTATGAGGAGAGTATGTGTCTTCCTCTCGAGGAGGCGCCTCTGTCTCCCCCGAATGGCGAGGCGAGGAAGATGATAGGTGTGATTGTGAAGTGGCGCCGCCCGTAGCCGGGTATAGAGGCATTTGTGAGTCCTCGCCGCCCGCATACTCTGTCTTTATATGCAAGCTATGCTGATGCACATAATATATAGCCGCATGTCTCCTGTTCGCGAGTGAGGGCACTCGTAAACTGCAGCGGCAAGACCCTTTTTAAATAACTCACAGCCGTATAAACTGCATGATCCTCCTGGTTAGGGCGGTAAATGGCACAGGACGCTTCCATGTCAGCTAATCTCAGCACATAGAATGTGAGTGTCTCCGAGGGTCTAATTTTGGCCTCAGCTAATCGGTTTCCAATACTATCCGCCGAAGTGAGCGAGTAGAAGAAATTCTGGAAAGCTAGCTTAAAAGCCTCCTAGTCGTTGGGATGCCTACCCCGAGCTAACCTAGCGGCCATCGTAGCGTCGCCAGCAATTTTCTGCTGGATGACAGCAATTTTGTCGGCGTTGCTGACCTCCGGGGTCCACCGTTCCTCCAAGATAATGAGCCATGACTGCACATCTTTGCATGAAGGGAGCCAACTTGTCGGGTGGGGATTGATACCGTCCAAAGGAACAACGAAATGCCCGCTGTACCCTGCCTTTTAAGAGGCCGGTAGATTGAGGTAGACATTTAGGTAGATAGAGGGGTAGGTGGAAATGTATTTAATTTTATTACTTGGATGTTTTG
>NC_134783.1:5591753-5594253 GCF_046742065.1 Oratosquilla oratoria
AGAAACTATAATAATGTAAATGATAAATAAAATACATAAGTAAATGCATAGGTATAGTTAAATAATAAACAAACAGGTAAATAGTAAATAATGATAAATTGACATATAACTAATAATGTGGATAGGAGGTAAAGGGAACATGGGCTGAGGGAAATACTTTTATTCCTGACTAGTTTCGCCTGGGTGGCTTCTTCAGAGGAACTGAAGAAGCCACTCAGGCGAAACTAGTCAGGAATAAAAGTATTTCCCTCAGCCCGTGTTCCCTTTACCTCCTATCCACATTCGTCACAATTCATACACATAACTAATGATAAATGAGAATCAAGCAAACAATAGTAAACAGACAGACAAATGATAACAAAACGAATAAACAAATAATATAAAATAAATTATAGTCATTACAGCATCCTGCTTAGGTGTCTATCTAAATGATTCTTAAAGCTTCGAACTGAACTGCAGGAAGTTTATTTCATTCATTATCTACACGGTTGGCGAAGTTGTTTCTACCCAATTCCAAATCAAATCTATTTATGGACAGTTTGAGACCATTGTTTCTTGTCTGATTCTCATTCAGTATGAAAATTTTGTCACTTATGATGTTGTCAATTCCCTTTAACATCTTAAAGACCTGTATCAAGTCACCTCTGAGTCTACGCTTTTTTATGGAAAACAGATTAATATGTTTTAGTCGATTTTCGTTGTACTTTTTCTAATCTGTCAATGTCTTTAATGAGATTCGGTGACCTTACGGAAACACCATATTCCAAATGTGGACGAAGTAACGATTTATATGGCTTGTTAATGAGCGATGGACTTTTGAAGTCAAAAGATAGCGCAATCAGTCCTAGAATCTTATTTGCTTTCTCAGAGGCTGAAATACACTGCTTGGATGAGTTGAGATCGTTACTGATAATTATGCCGAGATCTTTTTCACTATCCACTTTTGTTAACGAATTTCCAAATAGCTTGTAATCGTACTTACTGTTATTTCTACCTATGTGCATTACCTTGCATTTACTTGTGTTAAATTTCATTAGCCACTTTTCATACCATTGCTGTAATTGCTGTAATCTTCTTGAATATCTAATTGATTTCAGTGATCATTTGCCATTCCGCACAGTTTTGTATATATATAAATGGTATATATGGGCAGGAAATCTTCTCTTGTGCTGCACACCTCATGAATGAAGAAGTATTAATTACACAAGCGACACAAACGATCTCTTAAGTGTCCAGGGACGTATTATTGAAAAACAATTAGGAAGTGTGGGATGGGGACAAAGTCGAAACAGCGATACGTTTTTTTTTTTTTTTTTTTTTTTTTTTTTTGGGGGGGGGGGCATAGGTGTGCCTAAAGAATAATACCTTAAATCAAAACTGGCTGTTAGATTGAATGAAGTACAAGACTTCACTTAATATATGTACAGTGTTTGGCATCTTCTGCGAAGATATAGGAGGCGCATTTCTACACATCAACAAATTACGATACGGAGAATCCTACATGACAAATACTCATTGACGGTAGAAATCTATGACCTAAACATACGTGCTTCCCACAGCTGAAGACATCTGCTACTGCAGTATTTTAAGCGAGGGCAACTTTGGACACAATAACACGGTCTTCTTTAACGTTTTTTAGAGATACATGTAAATACGGGTAATGGCTATAGAATAGTAGGTTAGACAGCTAAATTCAGCTTAAGAATTAGGAGAAATAAACTCGCCTTTGAGAAGGAAATAAGCCTTGCGCAAGTAAGGGATAACAAGAAAGAATTTCATTTTGGGAGTTAAAAACATATAGGATATCAATCGGAATCGAACGAGAAAGTAGGGAGTACAAAATACATTTGAGGAAACAAATAATCAAATGAGAGAAATTCGCTAGTAACAGCGACATCAATCCGATAATTTTCTGACAGTCGCATGCAGGATTCGAAACCACTGCTATCGGCCTCCCGTAAGATCACCTTCACAGAGCCTTAGACCACTACACCAACAGACACTTAAAAGCCTTAAAACCTGGAATTGAACTGATTCCCGAGGATAGCAAAGATCACTAATCTACGACCCCAATCCCTGTTTTACACAAGGCCCAAGTGCACCACTTGGCAAGGAGTAAGAACCAGAACAAACCCCTTTCATGCTTTTTGCCATTATAACTATGAGAGAAATTCGCTAGTAACAGCGACATCGATCAGATAATTTTCTGACAGTCGCATGCAGGATTCGAAACCACTGCTATCGGCCTCCCGTAAGATCACCTTCACAGAGCCTTAGACCACTACACCAACATACACTTAAAAGCCTTGAAACCTGAAATCGAACTGATTCCCGGGGATAGGAAAGATCACTAATCTACGACCCCAATTCCTGCTTTACACAAGGCCCAAGTACACCACTTGGCAAGGGGTAAGGACCGGAAGAAATCCCTTTCACGCTTTTCGCCATTGTAACTATGAGAGAAATTCGCTAGTAACAGCGACATCGATCCGATAATTTT
>NC_134783.1:5599253-5609253 GCF_046742065.1 Oratosquilla oratoria
CCCCCGGGGTACCAAAATGGGTCCCCTATGCTTCCTCATCCTTATCAACGACGCCCTCATGGACACTCCTCACAGATGGAAGTACGTGGATGACAGCACCGTAGGCATCCCCATCAACACCAGGCGGCCTGATTACGCACCACTACAAAACACCCTGAACAAGCTCATGATGTGGACGGAAAACAACAACGTCACAATCAACACCAACAAGACCGTAGTGATGCACTTTTGTACCTCCACCCGAGCAGTACCTCCTCCACAACTTTCATTGGGCCCCCACCCCCTCCAATTGGTGCAATCCACCAAGATCTTGGGCATCACACTCGATGCTCAATTAAATTGGAACCAACATATCACCAATATAGTCAGGACAGCGTCTTACAAACTGTATATGCTGAGTAGGTTAAAATCACTAGGAACACCTACATCTGAGCTACAGGAGGTCTACAAAACTTTCATACTCCCCACCCTCATGTACGCCTCACCAGCCTGGTGCAGCTCACTCACCCTCACACAGAGACAAAAGCTGGAGAGGGTACAAAAGAGAGCGTGCAGGATCATCCTGGGCGTGGAGTACAGCAGCTACGACCATGCTCTTACCACCCTTACTCTATCTAGGGTGTCCCAGCGGCACGGGGAGGCACTAAGGAAATTTGGGGAAAGCCTGCTTTCCCACCCTAGACACCGTCACCTCCTCCCTCCTGATGCTCCACCAACTCGCCACGCCACTAGACACATAAATAGACTCATACCAATCAAAGCGCCAAGGACAGACCGCTACAAAAACAGTGCTATCCCATCTATTGTGCACATAATTAACTCATTGTAAAATTGCTCCATGTATATATTCCAAGTTTTATATCTTTAATCAACTTTTCCAATGTATTATTGTCAGTGTACCACTGTAATAGAAATAAACCTTTTATTATTATTATTATTATTATTATTATTATTATTATTATTATTATTACACACACACACACACACACACACACACACACACACACACACACACACACACACACACACACACACACACACACATATATATATATATATATATATATATATATATATATATATATATACATATATATATATATGTATGTATATATATATGTGTATATATATACATTTATATATATATATACACTAAAAACCCACTGTTGATTGGATATAAGAAAAAAAAAGGAAATAACGATTAACGTATATTTCGATCACTTGCTGTGATCTTCTTCAAGCGGAATACGTATTACGTTTGAAGAGGATCACAGCAAGTGATCGAAATATACGGAAATAGTTATTTCTTTTCTTTTCTTATATCCAATCAACAGTGGGTTTTTAGTGTATTTATCAATGTGTTGCTAGGGTAGGAAAAGGTCCAATTGATTGAGTGGTTGGGAAATGTGGAGTTCCAGGAAAGAATCGTAGTGGAGAGTTAATGGTGGAAATGTGTCTAGAAGGAGAGTTGATGATAGCAAATACAGTGTTTCGGAAGAAAGTCAAGCATAAGTACACATGGGAGAGGGTGGTGGATGGAAGGGTGGTAGATATAGCGTTAATGGATTATGTAGTGGTAAATAGGATTATGATAGGAAGAGTTAAGGATGTACATGTGCTAAGGGGAGAGGGTGGGGGAATATCAGATCATTTTTTGGTGGAAGGTAAGTCGAGAGTGGAGGATAGATGGAGAAAGAGGAAAGGGACAAAAGGTAGGGAGGTTCTTAGAGTGAACTCTTTGAATTAAAAGGAAAAGGAAAAGAAGTACGAAAGAAAGCTGAAGAAGGAGTGGGAGGGAGTGAAGGATAGATTAGAGCTAGGTGTGGAGGAGGAATGGGGATGGTTCAAGGAGGGAATCATAAAGTGTGCAAGGATGGTGTGTGGAGCAAGAAGGACAGGAGGAAATAGAAGGAAGGGTAGTGAATGGTAGGATGAGGAAACAAAGAAGGTTGTAGAAGAGAAGAAGCGAGTTTTCACAGATTGGTTACAAAATAGGACGAGGGAGTCATATGAGAGGTACAAAGAAAAGAAAAGAGAAGTAAAGCAAAAGGTAAAGGAGGCAAAGAGGAGAGCAGATGTGAAATGGGGTAAGAGTATGACAGAAAATTTTGAAAGTAATAAAAAGATGTTTTGAAAAGAAATTAAGAGAGGAAGAGGAGGCGAATCAAGTAGAGAAGAAAAGGTAAAAGGTGCAGATGGAGAGATGATAATGGAAGAGAAGGCAGTAGGGGGAAGATGGGCAGAATATTTTTGGAGTTGCTAAATGTGTAGGAGGATAGGGAGGGAAAGATAGCTGCAGTGGGAAATGCGAAGAAAATGACCGTGATGAGTGAGGACAATGGAGGAGATATAAGGAAGGATGAAGTGAAGGCAATTGTTAAGATGATGAAAGCAGGTAAGGCACCTGGTCTGGATAGATGCCATGGACAATGTCTGAAAAAGGGAGGTACAGTGATGATGGACTGGCTGGTGAGGTTATTTAATGTTTGCTGGAGAGAGGGTAGAGTGCCGGAGGACTGGAGAAGTGCCTGTATAGTTCCTCTTTACAAGGGAAAAGGGGATAAGTGTGAATGTAGTAGTTTCAGAGGGATTAGCTTGTTAAGTGTAGTTGGGAAGGTTTAAGGGAGGATCTTGATTGAGAGGATTAGGAGAGGAACAGAGGCAGTAATTGGTGAGGAACAGTGTAGATTTAGGACGGGTAGAGGTTGTGTAGATCAGATCTTTGTGAGACAGATATGTGAGAAAGGTATAGGAAAGGGGAAGGATGTTTTTTGGGCCTTTATGGATCTTGAAAAGGCTTACGACAGGGTAGACAGAAAGGCACTGTGGGAGATTATGCAGATATACGGGATAGGAGGAAAGCTTCTGGGAGCTGTCAAGAGTTTTTATGAGAGTAGTAGAGCTTGTGTTTGGATTAGAAATGGAGAGAGTGAGTGGTTCGAGGTAAAGGTGGGACTTCGTCAAGGATGCGTTATGTCGCCCTGGCTGTTCAACTTATACATGGATGGGGTAGTGCGAGAGATAAATGCAAGGGTAGTGGGTCAGGGATTGGAGATGGTTAAAGAAAATGGAGAAAAGTGGGAGGTGAGCCAGCTGTTGTTTGCGGACGACACTGCGCTTGTGGCAGGATGGGAGGAGGGATTGAGGAAGTTGGTGCCAGAGTTTGGGAGAGTATGTGATAGAAGAAAGCTAAAGATAAATGTGGGTAAAAGTAAGGTGATGAGATGTACAAGGGGTGAAAGTGGCAATAGACTGGAAGTGAGCATTAAGGGAGAGCGACTGGAGGAAGTAGATAGTTTTAGATACTTGGGTGCAAATGTGGCAGGAAAAGGTGGAGTGAAGGTGGAGGTAGAATGTAGATTGAGAGAAGCGAGTAAATGCCTTGGTGGATTGAAGAGTGTAATGAGGAATAGACATTTGGGAATGGATGCTAAGATGAGACTGTATGAAGGAGTGATTGTGCCAACAGCACTGTATGGGGCAGAAACATGGAACATAAGAGAGGAGGAGAGAAGGAGTTTGAATGTGTTTGAGATGAGGTGTCTGAGAAGTATGATGGGGGTTACTAGGCTAGAGTGAGAAATGAGGAGGTGAGGAGGAGAACAGGGGTGGAAAGGGAGTTGGGAGATAGGGTTGATGAAAGAGTATTAGGATGGTTTGGACACATGGAAAGAATGAGTGAAGAAAGACTAGTAAAAGAGGTATGGAAGGCAGATGTGGAGGGATTGAACATGAGGGGACGTCCTAGGATGAGGTGGATGGATGGGGTGAAGGGGGCTTTGGGGAAGAGGGGAATGTCTGTTGAGGAAGGACGGGAGAGGACAGAAGACAGGGGTGAATAGAGAATGGTTGTATATGGATGATATTGTGATGGATGATGTGGAATGGGCGGGGGGATGGGGGGGTGAGGTAGTATGTGTGAGCAAAATTTGACGCAGCCCGAAGGGATTTCTCCCCGTCTTCTCCTTTTATGCAATGGCGGGACGGAGAGGGGGGGTCGCCGATTTAATGAAGCGGCCTTGCTGTGGATGTGCTGTGTCTTGTGACACTGCTTCTGACCCAGGGCAGTGGACAAGGTGCAGGGATGACCCGTCATCCAGGTGTTGAAGTTCACTATGTAAAGCTTGCTCTTTTTATATATGCTCTAATGGCACCTTTTTTTGTAGTTGTCTGTGCACTCGCTCTTGCCATTCATGCACTTGTCCAAGTTGGTGGGTTTTCTATATACACTTATATACGTTTTCCACTAAAATGAATAACAATGGTCTACTCCCCTTTCTGGATGTGCTGGTTGATTCTACTTCAGACAACTTCATTACCAGTGTATATAGAAAACCCACCAACTTGGACAAGTGCATGAATAGCAAGAGCGAGTGCACAGACAACTACAAAAAAGGTGTCATTAGAGCATATATAAAAAGAGCCATATCAGTGTGTTCCTCGTGGCAAGCTTTACATAGTGAACTTCAACACCTGAGACAAATGCTCACAAATAATGGGTATTCTAACACTGACTTTGATTCTGTTACCTCCAAAATGCTAGAATCCCATTTCACAATCAAAGAACCACAACATCATAACTTCATTAACATTTACTACAGAAACACCTTCACTAGTAATTATAAGAAAGATGAAAAAGTCATCAAGGACATCATTCATAAAAATTGCCTTCCTACAAATGAGAACAACAAAATCAGAGTTCTCATCTATTATAAAAATCCAAAAACTTCCTCCCTGATCATGACAAACAATTTGTCTAGGCAATCAGACTTCACATCTAAAACTTATGTAGTGTATCAATATCAATGTTCTACAGGAAATTGTAATTTCCTTCCTCATTCCTACATTGGTTTTACTAGATGTAAAGTCAGCCGTCGCCTAACTTTCCACCTACAAGAGGGAGCAATCAAAGAACATCATAGAAGTTTCCATAACACTGCACTCAGGAGGGATGATTTGATCAACAACACCAAAATTATTGGATCGAGCAATGACCCTAGGAGACTACAACTACTCGAAGCCTTTCACATTAAGGACAGAACACCGGTTATTAACATCCAAAGCAATGTAATCTCTTCTATCCCATTATTTAGAAATATAAATCCCCCCTCCCTCTACCCCTTCTCTCTCTCTCCCTTCACCTCCACCTCCTCCCCCACCCTCGGTGACCGCACCCACCTAACCCTCCCCCACCCCCCAACCCCAACCCCTTACCCCTTGACCTCTGAGGTCCTTATTGTCTGTCCCTTTCCTCCCCCCCCCCTTGTCTGACCTGATCTTAGGTATATATACTTCTGTCATCCCCGATTGTCACACCCTTCTCCCTCTCTTCGCCCCCTTTAAATGTGAGTTTTTGTATTTATTTTCACATATCTGTCACCTTTATTATTTCTGTTACCATGTAATTTTTGTTATTTCAGTTTTACCTTGATATTGTCTAGTACCTTTACTGTTACCATGTAATTTTTGTTATTTCAGTTATATCTTGATATTGTCTAGTACCTTTACTGTTACCATGTAATTTTTGTTATTTCAGTTATATCTTGATAATGTCTTGTTTAAGACGAAACGTCGATGTCAAATAAGAACAAATGGAAGAATATAGAGACCTAGTTTCAATTCACCCAGTTAATGGAAAATCTCTTATCAGGAAAATCGAGAATACGAAGAAAAAACTGAACAACTACAACAATGCTGTCGTTTTTAACTCCACGTATATATATATATATATATATATATATATGTATATATATATATGTATATATATATATGTATATACTATATAATATACAATATATATATATATATATATACATATATACATAATATATATAATATATATATATATATGTGTGTATATATATACATATATATATATATATATATATATATATATATATATATATATATATATATGCTAAACAGAAATGTAGTAGCACATTTGTAAATGGCACACAGGAAACCCACAGTCGGAGAAAATAAACTTCGAATAAAGAATCCTATATTTCGGCTATCAACTGTAGCCCTCTTCAGGAAAGTACATAAGACCGAGGACAAAGGGGACTTATAAGCTACAGAAAAGAGAAGGAATGTGGACAGATGACTTCACTCAGGCCCGGGCAAACTGGGGTGGCGAAGGAGGGAGGGGGTGAGGTGAGGGGGGGGTTGTAAGCCGCGTACCAGTTTGCTAACAGCTGCGCGTGAAATGATGTCAGGAGTCCACTGTCCTTTAGAGATATTAATATTAGGGCATTCCTCATTTAATGGTGATTTGACTATTTTTCTCCTGAAACCGCAGTGGGACTTGAACACTAATCTGGCCTTACCCCAGTCGAAAGAATGATTCTTATTTTTGACATGAGGAAATACAGCCGAATTTTCTTGCCCATACCTAATTGATCTCTTATGTTCTGCCAATCTAGTGTTCAAGTCTCTCCCGGTTTGACCCAAGTAAACCAAATCACAATCTTGGCAGGGCAAACAATAAACACCAGGTGACTCAACTTTCTTCGGTTTTTGTTGAACGTTCACAATTTGCTTACGCACGGTGTTAAAATAGTGATAGGCAATAGTGAGACGCTCATGAGGAAACAACTTAGTAGAAGAACTGATGGTATTATTGAATGGAATTTTTAGAATGTCCTTAAAGGAGCGGTGAAAACTTGAGGGGACGGAAGTTTTAAAATGGTTGGCCCTAGCCTTACTGAGGGTTTGGTCCAGAAACCAAGGTGGATAAGCCAACTTCTTAAGTTGACATTTGATCCCCTCGATCTCATGGTCCACAAATTGAGGACTGCAAATCCGGAGAGCCCTCAAGAAAAGGCCAGAGGCAACACTTTTCTTGACATTGTCAGGGTGATTGCTAAAAAAGTGAAGGTAATTCCCTGAGTGGGTGGGCTTACGGTACACTGTAAAGAATAAATTATCATCAGTTCTTCTTATCAAAATGTCCAAGAAAGGGATTTTGTGTCCTTCTTCCCATTCAACTTTGAATTTCAGATTCGGGTTCAATTGGTTCAATTTATCATGGAACACTTCAAATGGGCCCCAACTGTCATCCCACGCCGAAAAGATATCGCCTACGTACCTGAGCCAAATAATTTCGGGCGGTTTGATGCTGGGCAAAAGGGTACACTCAAAATACTCCATGTATAAATTGGCCAAAACAGGAGACAAATTGGAACCCATACTGCAACCGAATTTTTGACGGAAGAATTGGTCTTGAAAGGAAAAGGCATTTAAAAAAACACAAAGGCGAACTAAAGAAAGAATTTTGTTGACAGGGAGGGGAAAAATGTCTTGAAACTGGGGTAAGGCCAGATTAGTGTTCAAGTCCCACTGCGGTTTCAGGAGAAAAATAGTCGAATCAGCATTAATTGAGGAACGCCCTAATACTGATATCTCTAAAGGACAGTGGACTCCTAACATCATTTCACGCGCAGCTGTTAGCAAACTGGTACGGGGCTTACAACCCCCCCTCACTTCACCCCCTCCCTCCTCCGCCACCCCAGTTTGCCCCGCGCCTGAGTGAAGTCATCTGTCCACATTCCTTCTCTTTTCTGTAGCTTATAAGTCCCCTTTGTCCTCTGTCTTATGTACTTTCCTGAAGAGGGCTATAGTTGATAGCCGAAATATAGGATTCTTCTTTATTCGAAGTTTATTTTCTCCGACTGTGGGTTTCCTGTGTGTCATATATATATATATATATATATATATATATATATATATATATATATATATATATATATATATACACATATATATATATATATATATATATATATATACATATATACATAATATATATAATAATATATGTATATATATATATATATATGTATATATATATATGTATATATATATATATATATATATATATATATATATAGGCATATATATAGGCATATATATATATATGGGGGGGCAGGAGATTATTTCTTATGCATACCTCATTGAAAGTGATGGCTAGTCGTGCGCTTCTTATTTTCTAAAGAGTATTTTCCACTTGCCTTACTATGGACTTGTTCTCCTTTGAAAGGAGACTTATGAATACACTGAAGGTGGTCATTATATCTAGTTCGTGATTTTGTATGCTTGGGAGACCAGCCGGCAATGGGTTGTAACGAAATGTCGCGTGCTTGGTTTTGTGGCGTTTTGTCCCATAATTGGGTTTACACTGTTTTGTCCCGTGCTTGTGTTTGTGACTGTCCTCTACTTGTATGTTTTAATTTGGGATCAACTCTTTGATATATAATGCATCTAAGATTGGGAGGTGTTTATCGTCTGTACATATATCCAAAATCTCTGTATTTTTTTTTTTTTTCTAGCATGTTTCTTGTCAGCGCTATACTATATTCAGCTCTTAGGTGTTTTTTAGGGGATCCTTATGTAAGGTGGTATGAAAGGCGTTGGAATAACCTCATTGTCGTGATAGGTGGAGGGGAGGGCTTCGCAGCTCCCTTGGGTACATTTCAACCTGTAGATGACATGTGACTTTTGATGTTCCTTTCTCTCTTGGTGTGGGTAGTTCTTAAGTAGGATTTTTTTTTTTTTTTTTTATAAATCACTAAGTTTAGTATTTTTTCAGGGTTGATTAGTTTGATTTTTTATGCATTCTTCTTCCTTGTAAGCTGATGTAAATGTGGGTTTATAGTATATATTAATTATTCCTCGTTATGGTTATTGTCATTACCTTTGCAATAACCATAACAAGGAGAAAATCACCGGGTATTGCTGGAATGACTTTGCATCAAACCAGCGTCTGTTCCGTGAGATTCAGTCAAGGCATGCTACCAACATAATTCGTAAATGTTAGCTATAGCTATATGGGTGTGTATTGTATCTCCATAATGTTGATCCCACTCAAAAGATGATCTCCTCAGGAGAAAACCCTGTGAAGGCAACGAAGGGGACGCCCACAGAGCTCATATCTGGGACAAGTCGACTGAACCTACTCAGAGCTGTTTAGAATGAGAAGGATGGCGTCATGGGGAGCTTGTTCAGAGGAATCATGGCGTCGGCATAATAGTGAAGTGGTTCGCCCCCCGACCTATGCTCCCTATTAATGATGAAGGAACGAGTTAGTCGAAATGGGTTGTAAACCCTTTCAGAGTGAAAAGTTTTCCTTCCCCTGAATAAAAACATCTGGCAATGGCACTCACAATCACTTAGTAGCCTAAGATAAATCTAATTAATTATACGAGTTTCTGAATATACTGATATTGGATGCATCAAAAAACAGTACTTTGGTATAAACGAGAATAACTTGTAATGTCATTCCTAACAAACATTCACAGTATTAGTTTTCTTTTATCAATACAGTGCTCTATGTTTTATAGGGGAGACTATTATATTTTACTCCCGTCTTCTCTTTGTTGTTCACTTCAGGACTTCAGGTGACTTGGCCATCAAGGTTGAGGTCCGAGCGGGTATCAGACCCGCAAACCATAAAAAAACAACAACAACGAAGCCTTGTGATTGACTGTGATTTACGGATGTGCCTATACTTGCTGTCGTAGGTTGTCTTATATTTCATATATCAGTCTAATTAATCACGTTTATTTATGATTTGGTTAAGTTGTGTACAGATGATAGAAGTATTGACCGTTGTTTTGTAGTCCAGGATTTGGTGTAGTGTCATTGTTGCTTGAGGACGATAGATGGCAGATGAAACGCAGTTGTTGCAGGGTGTACATCGGACATCATATTTCTGGGGGACCACATGAAATAAAAAGTGTATTACATACGAAGTAATTAAATAATATACATTTTTCTATCAATAGACATGAAGAAGGCAGGAGTAAATTAAAGGTCAGTCAAAAGATCCAGCACCATAATAATAATAAATCAAGAAATGAATAAGAAATATAATTATAGTTGAGAGCCATTACACAAATTCCAGGTTTATCAACGTGGAATCCGCGATCCCTATGGTTACAAAAGGTACGCGAGTGTGTTATATGTGTGTATATATATATATATATATATATATATATATATA
>NC_134783.1:5614253-5624253 GCF_046742065.1 Oratosquilla oratoria
TATATATATATATATATATATATATATATATGTGTGTGTGTGTGTGTGTGTGTGTGTGTGTGTGTGAGTGTGTGTGTGTGTGTGTGTGTGTGTGTGTGTGTGTGTGTGTGTGTGTGTGTGTGTGTGTGTGTGTGTGTGTGTGTGTGTGTGTGTGTGTGTGTGTGTGTGTGTGTGTGTTTACCTAGTTGTATTTACCTAGTTGTATTTTGCGGGAAGGGGAGCTATGCTCGTGTTGTCCCGCCATTGTATCTCTCAGTGTCTAGTTTGCTTTTAAACTCGTGAATGGTTTTTGCGCTTACTATTTCATTATCCAGTTTGTTCCACGTGTCTAAAACTCTATGTGGAAAAATGTTTTTCTTCAGTTCTCTTCTATAGCTATGTTTTCTTAATTTCCTTCCATGTCCTCTTGTGTTTCTCTTGTCCCAGTTTAGTAATTCTTCTCTATCAAGTATCTCTGTGCCTTTCATGATTCTGTAGATGGTCAATAGGTCTCCTCTCTCTCTTCTTTCCTCCAGTGTCGGTAGCTCCAGTTTAGCCAATCTCTCCTCGTATGATAGGTTTGCAAGTGCAGGTGCCATTTTTGTAGCTGCTCTTTGGATTCTTTCTATTTTCTTTATGTTCTTTTTGGTACTGGGGGACCACAATGTCGCCGCATACTCTAGTCTAGGCCTTATCAATGTAACCAATTTTTTTTTATCATGTCTTCGTCCAGGTAAGCAAAAGCCACTTATATTGATCTTTTGTTAATCTGTGTATCATAGGACAAGTCGTTTGTGATAATAACTCCCAAGTCTTTTTCGGATCCTACTTTCTTTACTTCCTTGGTTCCAATTGTATAATTTCTTGATATTCTGTTTTTGTTTTTTCCAAACTCCATTATGCTACACTTCTTAGTATTAAAATCCACTTCCCATTTCTGACTCCAGTTCCATACCCTATTCAGATCTTCTTGCAGTGCTTCACAGTCCTTATCAGTTTCTACTTTCCTTAACAGTTTGGCGTCATCAGCAAAGAAGCTCATGTAACAGTTCACGCCCTCGTCCATATCATTCATATAGATAGCAAACATTATTGGAGCCAGTACAGATCCTTGCGGTACTCCACTGATCACCTCTTTCCAATCTGAATATTTTTCTCTGAGTACTACTCTCATCTTTCTTCCAGTCAGGAAGTCCTCCATCCATTTTAGTAGGTACCCTTGTATTCCTCCTATGTGTTCCAGTTTTTTTTAGTAGTTTTCTGTGTGGTACTTTGTCAAATGCTTTTTGCAAGTCTAGGAATGCACAATCAGCCCATCCGTTTCTTTCTTGCACTATGTCTATTAGTCTTGAGTAGAAGCATATCAAGTTTGTGGTGCATGATCTACCTTGTCTGAACCAAAATTGTCTTGGGTTTAATATGTTGTTATCTTCCAGGTGTTTTACCCATCTATTCTTGATTATTTTCTCACAAATTTTGGCTATAGTGCTTGTTAGTGATACTGGTCTATAGTTGGTGGGTTCTTCCTTGTTTCCTCCTTTATATGTTGGTACAATGTTAGCATTTTTCCAGTCATTAGGTATCTTTCCTTCCTTGAGTGAGCTATTTATTATGATGTGTATTTTGTCCGTTGGCTCTTCTTTGCATTCTTTTAGAATCCAATTTGCAATTCCATCCGGGCCATGTGATTTTCTGACGTCCAGTTTTGATAGATGTTCTGATATTTCTTTTTATGATGTTGTAAATTCACTCATGTGGGGAGAATGTTTGTTATTATCTACGCCCCAATTTTGTATTTTCTCTCTGGTGAAGACAGATTTAAAGTGGTTGTTCATGATTTCGGCCATCTCTAATTCTTCTGTGTGTTCTATATTTCCTTGGCGTAGTTTCACTAGTTCCTTTTTGGTTTTAAGTTTACCATTTACATACCGGTAGAATAGCTTGGGCTGATCTTTGTATTTATCTATAATATCCTTCTCATGGTTCCTTTTCTCCTCTCTTCTCACATTAACATACTCATTTCTATAGTTTATATAAATTTGCCATTTGCTTTGTTTTTTGTCTTTTCTCCACCTTTTCCAGGCTTTGTCCCTTCTGTCTTTTGCCTCACTGCATCTTTTGTTGAACCAACATTTAATGTACTCTCTCTCTCGCTTTTGTCTTGGTACATGCCTGTTTACCCCTTCATTGTAATTAGCCAACAGTATGTTCCATTTCTTTTCCACTGTTGTCTCTTCCATATAGAATTTTTCCCAGTTTGCATTCTGGAAGAACGTCTTTAGTTTTGCAAAGTCTGTTTTGTTGTACATCAATCTTCCTTTCCTATGCTTTTCGCTCCTCTTCATCTCTATTTCTTCCTTTAGTACAGTTTCGATGAGTACATGGTCACTCTTTCCAATTGATATCTTGTAGTGGACTTTGTCCACTATTTCAGGTTCCGTTGTAAATATTAAATCTAGTTTCGGTGGCTCTTCATTGTTTCTGTACCTTGTATTTTCACTGACCCACTGGGTCATTGTGTACTCCATGGTCATGTCTAGCAGTACATTGCCCCACACGTCATCTCCTCGTACTGTCATGTTGTCCCAACAAATTTCTTTGCAATTGAAGTCTCCCATAATTACTAGGTTACCCTTACCCATTAGTATCTCATATAGTGATTTTCTTGTATCTTCTAGCATTTTTGTGTGTTCGTTTTCTTTCCAAGCATTCGTTCTTGGGGGCACATAGGTCACCACAAACTTTCTACTTTTCAGATTCTTGCTTTCGACTTTTATCATGATCAGTTCAACATTACCTTTGCCCTCTGCAATTTTTGTCACGTTTAGGTCTTTCTTGGCCAAGAACATGATTCCCCCTCCCTGCTTTTTGTCCCTGTTTCTTATCCAGTAATTGTATAGCCCTTGTCCAATATCAATAGATGGTATTTCTCCTCTTAGTTTAGTTTCTACAATTCCCATTATGTCTGGTTTTTCTTCTAACAGATAATCATTGAGTTCGTTCAGACCTGAAATTAATCCGTCAATGTTAGTGTAGGCCACTTTTAATTTTCTTCCTTCTCCATTATCTTTTCTGTCCTTGGTTTTTTCGTTTTGATGTGCCACTGTTTCAATCTCATATCGATTACTCTCCAATGGAATTCTTTGCATTCTGTCTCCGTTCTCAACAAGTTTTTTTCCTTTGCTTCTTTTCTTAGTGACTTTTCTTTTTCTAATTCCTCAGTACTTATTTCTCTTTTTATCCATATCTTATTGTACTTTTCACTCTTTGCCAAATTGCCTACTTTTTCGAAGATGTCTTCTACTACCATCTGTGACCTTAATTTCATCTTTAGAGGTCGATTTCTATCTTTAGAGTAGCGACCGATTCTGTGTGTCTCTTCTAAGTCTATGCTTGAATCTCTTCCCCCCCCCCCTGAATTTCATTTAGAATTTCTACTGCTGTCTCTCTTTCTTCTTTTTCTCTCATGTACCTCGCCAATCCCTGTTTTTCTTTTAGTCCATAGACCACAATACATTTTTTCCTATCTACTGTATCCCTGACCCAGTTTGCTTTTTCATTAATCACTTGGATAATTGTGTCTTTTGCATTATACTGCATTTGCTGCTTGACTATTTCTTTAAAAGCAGTTTCCTTGTTTTCGATGTTTTCCTTCCACTTAATTTTCTGAATACTATCTTCACCTACATTCTCTTCGATCTTTTGTGACAACTCATGTAATCTGTTGTTCACCTCTATCTTTAAATTGTCGCTGCTGTTATTTTCATTAGTTTTCTTTTTTTCATTATCATTCTTCAGCTCATTTATATCCCTTTTCATTTCTTTGATCTCGTTTGTGAGATCTAAGTTGGTATTTCTTAGGTCAGAGATTTCGTAATTCGCCTGTGCTAAGCATTCCCTTACTCCTATGATATCATTTCTTAAGTCCATAATTTCATTCTCCCACCCAGTCCTAGTTTTGTTCATATCTTTCTCTATCTTTAATAATCGACTTTCATATTTGTTAAATCCTGTGAAGTCTACTTCGTCGCACGTGGATTTGTTTACATTGCGGTTCGATCGTCTGACGCTAGATAGCTGTTTCGTGACTGTCTCTCGAGTCGTTGTTTTTCTTCATATTCGCTATTTCCATGATAATACAATTGACTAGCACTGCAGAGATATCATTTCGGACACTCACGATCACTCCCCACCCCTACAATACAAACCAGGATTCGTTTTTCGTCGTAAATCCCCTTCTTCTTGGTGACGACGGCGGACGGCGACGACGGCGTGTGTGTGTGTGTGTGTGTGTGTGTGTGTGTGTGTGTGTGTGTGTGTGTGTGTGTGTGTGTGTGTGTGTGTGTGTGTGTGTGTGTGTGTGTGTGTGTGTGTGTGTGTGTGTGTGTGTGTGTGTGTGTGTGTGTCTGTGTGTGTGTGTGTGTGTGTGTGTGTGTGTGTGTGTGTGTGTGTGTGTGTGTGTGTGTGTGTGTGTGTGTGTGTGTGTGTGTGTGTGTGTGTGTGTGTGTGTGTGTGTGTGTGTGTGTGTGTGTGATTTGGATGATGGAGAACATAAACACAGGGGAAGACTCGGAACCCTAAACACTCTAACGTTTCGTTCGCGTAGAACTTCTTCAGAGAACGAAACGTTAGAGTGTTTAGGGTTCCGAGCCTTCCCGTGTTTATGTTCTCCATCATCCAAATCATTTGTCTAAAATACTTATCAATATATATATATATATATATATATATATATATATATATGTATATGTATATATATACACATAAGTACTGGCGGTAGTAAAGAGACATGACATTTAATGCACACATACAGATATTAAAGTATTGGACCCCTTGAACGGAGATTATAAGGCATAGTTTGTATAGAGGGTCTTGGGGGAGGCCGGGCAAATGCAGGGATAGGCATTCGTGTTACCTTAAGCATGTCCACGTGAATACTTCACTCAGTCTCTTGGAAGGATCAAAGACCCTGAACTTATTAGGATGCAACTTTTTAGTCACTAAAAAGGGACCTGTAAATTTACAATTGAGTTTAGATTGCCGGTCAGGCATCCTTTTTTATAAACATGATCACCAATACTTATGTTAACAGGCGTAGCCTTGTTATGCTGGTGTTTCAACATTTTGGACTTGGAGTCAAGTTTTTCTCTCAAAGAAACATACATCATATGCAATGTGTGATATTGGAGTTGGCTATAATCATCGTCAAAATTGTAGAGGAGGTGACTAGGACTGTGTAACACATCATATGGGAGCCGTTTTTCAATTCCATAGATGACGTAATGAGGCGTCTTACACGTGGAAATATAAATTGTGCTATTAATGCATGAACTAACATGCGGAAGCCAATCCTCCCAAGATTCATGGAGGCTACTAGCAACGTGACTGAGAATGCCCAAATTTTTCCTATTTGTCCGCTCTACCATTAGATGCAGGATGGTAAGCAGTCACAAAGGTTTGAGTGATGCCGTAACTTTCACAAATGTTCGCTAAAACTTCATCCCTAAAATTAGTCCCATTGTCACTAAGGAGCACTGAAGGAGTAGTATGTGAAAAAAAGATAAACTAAAGCATAGACAATTACTGGAGCAAACTTGCTACGTGACGGAGCTAATATTACAAGGCGACTAAAGTGGTCCACACACACAATGACACACAAAACCTTGAGTACTACGAGACAATTGTAAAAGGTCTATAGATATAGTCTGAAAAGGACGAGGAGTAGGATACTCTAGGATAGGAGCAGTGTGCGTAGAACCTCTGTTCTGGGTACAAGAACCACACTGGGCTACAAGAGTTGTAATGTCCAGTCGCATTATAGGCCAATGATATTTCTTACGAGCCATGGCCAGAGTATTGCTACGACCTGAGTAACCAGCCTGAGTGGTATCATGAGCAAGAGACAGAACAACAGGCACTAGAGACTCGGGAATCACTAAATGTGCTATATCCTGCGCAAACACGCCCACATTATTAATGAGAACATTGCCCTGTAGAGAAAATTGGGACAGGGGTAATGTAAATCTGGTAAGGTGGTACCACAAATGATGACAAACCAAACAGGGTTCTCACGCTGAGCTTTGGCCAGATCCTGCAGGGAGAAGTTGCCAATCACTGTAACTGTAGCTACAGATATATTACGTGAAAGTGCATCAGCAACATTGTTCGCACGTCTTGGAATATGTTTAAGGATCGGGTTATATTCTTAACTTATAAGGAACCATCTAGGCGGCCTGAAAGATTTTTGTCCTTGAAATGTTGTGTGACATCAGTGTAGCCCGTGTTGACTGTAACATGATTTCCAAAAATTATATCTTGAAAATGCTTTAAATCCCACACCACTGCCAGTACCTCTAAATGTGTAACAGAGTAACGAGACTCAGGCTTGTTAAGAATGCGACTAGAATATGCAATAACATGGGGTCTACATCCATCTACTTGCTACATAAGTACAGTTCCAGTACCTGTGCCAGAAGCATCTGTACAAATAGTAAAGGGAAGATTATAATCTGGGAATGCTAACACAGGCGCTTCAGTAAGGGCGTGTTTTAATGAATCAAAACTCTCCTGATGAACATCACACCAATGGAAGCATGTATTCTTATTGAGGAGACATGTAAAGGGAAATGCAAGTGAAGCAAAATTGTTAATAAATGCATGAGAGTATCCTGCCAGTCCAAGAAAGGAACGTACATGTTCATCTGACCTAGGTGTAGGGAAGTCCCTAACTGCTTTGATTTTATCATCTGTGGTGTGAATACCATGTTTGTCTATAACACGACCTAGGAATTGGATGTTACGCTTGAAAAAAAACACAAAAAACACTTGGGCAAATAATTGAGTTTTAATCTAGTATCAGCAAAACGTTGCAAGACCATGGACAACTTGGACATGGACCACATCCTTGGAGACTAAGATTAAGTCGCCCAGGTAAACAAAAAGTCCGTTCCCCACCAGGCCATGGAAAATGGAGCTAATCAAGCGCTGGCAAGTCAAGGGAGCATTTCATAACCCCATGGCGCAACGAAGCCATTCATGATGACTTGTTGGAATCGAAAAGGCGGTGATCTTACGAGACTTCTTCTCCAGGGGAATCTACCAAATGCCCACATTCAAGTCTAAGGTGGCGAACACCGTATTACCTGTTCCAATGGACTGGAGAAGATCACTTATCATAGACAAGGGGTAATGGTCTGGAATAGTGACTTCATTAACTCGCCTATAATCAATAACAGGACGGAAAGATACATCCTTCTTAGACACCAAGAGGATCGGCGATTTCCACACTGAGTGAGACTCTTGTACAACGCCTTCACTTAACAAGTCGTCAACCAAGGACTGTGCTACAAGCCGACGAGAGTAAGGCAACCTGTAAGAGTGTACGTAAACAGGTCGAACAACTGGCTGAAGATCAATGCTATGAACAACACGACCCGTAACTCCTAATGGGTCACCAGATAAGGCCAAAGCTTGACGGTGGGTCACTAACAGGTCAATGAGACCACCTAAAAACGTTGCATTATGAGAGGCCAAGTTAGCTGTGTAAATTTCTTGTGGGAACCATTGCACCTAAGTTGTTGAAATAGTAAGCGAATCCTGGACAGTGTCAACAACTCCATCAAAAGAACCTAAATGACTGCCAGGAGAAAGGTTGATAAAAGCACCAGTGACGTTTGTTACAATACCTGTGTTAACATGATCCTCACAAAGAGTGGAGAGAGTACCTTCCAATGCTAGACGACAAACATAAACAGAGTCAGGCTAAGATAAGACGCCAGAATAAATTAAAGCACGTGAAATGCGCACCGGGATTCGAACTGAACTTAAAGGTCCATTATAATGCTCACCTACAACAACAGCATCACAAGAAAAAATAGAAGAGTCAAAACGATTAGAATTCTTTGAAGACAACTGTATGGTCTGGTCATGCACAGAAGTTGAGCTACATATGGAAACTGACCTATCCGTTGCAGGAATAACAGGATTATGTAAAGTCAATACACGGCGCCCAGGAAATATATCTATGCCATGAGCTGTAAGAGCGTCAATGCCCAAGAGGCAATCACACATGAGAGCAATTCCAGAAACAACAACAAAAGTAGCACGGAAAACGGTAACATGGGAGGAAAACCTTAAAGAAATGCAAATAGACCCAAGAATAGGAAAGGGAGAACCTTGTACAAAATGCAATCCTTTACAAAAAGGAGATAAAGATAAAGGGAGATTGTGCAAGTCCTTGAGAGCATAATAAGCCCTTCTACCTATAAGACTATATTCTGCACCAGTATCTACTGTGACTGAGACAGGTGTGTTCTCCATAAAGAAATGGAAAGTGAATAATTGAAAAGACTCAGCAGCCGCCAAAGTGATGATTTGAGACCGGTTATTACTGGTCAATCCCTTGGTTTGTGATAGGGGCACTGGTGAAAATGGGGCTGAGTTTGACTAAGTTGATGAGAGGCCTCTGTCTTAAGTTCCAAAATCTTTGATCACTGATCAGTCGAATGTTTACACTGACAGTAGCTAGGTTTATCCCGAAGCGTTACTCTAGAGAGGTTATGTGTCACGTTAGAAGAGGCATCAGAAAAATTCCTACGGAAAGGGGACTGCTTTGACTTGTGCTCGTGACGCTTACGGCGAAAGAAAGCAAAAAGCACTTTAGTGACTTGACTTGTTGCAATAGGTACATGTAAGTACAGATGGTGTAAATTTAGTCGAAGGGGTGCTATGAGTAGGTTCTAATGACTGCGGGGGTAGATGAGGAGAACTAGGAACATCGGCATGTTGTTGTGCATTGCTAATACACAAAGAACCATAGGGCACTTTCTGTAGTTGACCTGAAAGCCGTGTTGCTAAATACAATAGGGAATCATACGTCTTATAGCAGAGAAAAGATGCTGCTTTCCTCTCAAAAGGCACCAATAATAGTATATAAAAAATAGATTCCAAAATAAGGCGGTAACTATCCAAAGTGATAGCATTTTTATCTACCCAATCTGAATAAAACAATTATTCCAAGACATCAAAAGCAATATTGGTGGCCCTGGCCTGAGCACACATATAGTTAAAAGGGCACAATTGGGACGTCAGCACATCAACTAACTGAAAATACCATTGAAAATTACCACCTACAGGGGTATCAGAAAAGATTTTGAGGAAATTAGCTCTAAAAGTATCATAATTATAACTTAATATTTTGGGGTTGAGACATAAAGCTGCCATCATTTCATCTGCCAAGTTGAGATCTCACGAATGAGATTTTCTCAGACCCACTAACGACGTTAGTGTTAACTATATTATCTTCGCATTGTTGAATTAATGCAAATGTTGTATAATGGGATCCTGAGCTGAGAGTTTAACCATGGAAGGATCTTAATGTAAAAGAGTAAATGTATTAGCCATTGTCTGAGATGGAGTTTCGGGACTAAAAAATTATGTAGACACCGCTAAATAATATAATAGCTAGTAACACATCCTAATTAGCAATAACACAAAAATAACACGAAATTCTTAATACATACATTAATTGTTGCAACTGCTTACAAAAACACATGACCCAAGAAGAAAAGAGACCTGGGCTGGTGATCGTAGCCTTACCTAGAAAAAAATAAACAATAATACCAATTCTCTTTAAAATGAATAGATAAGGAAAACGGCATCGCAAGGGGCGACTATATACTAATAAGATGAAAGCAAAATAGCCGAGAAAAAGACATAAATAAATATGGCCACCTTATGACATAGGCAACAAGGCTACCTGGATCGCGAATTTGTTAGAATTGTACAAAAACAGAATTCACACTAGCATAAGAGTTTTCATGCACTTTCACTTAAAAGTAAGTTATGTTATATTCACACGGTTGTCAATCAACAATCCAACGTTTTCAGTCTTTTAAAGAGCGAGCATACTTAAGACTGGCTAGCACGCTGGGAATCATTTACACAATCTAGGCCGGTCCAGTAATCCTTCCACATCTAGGCATTAGATCAAAGCTGACACACTCAGAAATAATATGCGAAC
>NC_134783.1:5629253-5644253 GCF_046742065.1 Oratosquilla oratoria
CGTATCTTCTAGCATTTTCACATGCTCGTTCTCTTTCCAAAGGCTCGTTTTGGGGGGCACATAAATCACCACAAACTTTCATCTTCTCGTTGGTGTTTCAATTTGTCTATTTACATTGTACTTCGGCGTGGTCCCCCTAGATGTCTCTGCTATCGAGTCATCTTTCGATTCAAACCTATCGCAGTTTTCCTGCATTTTCTCTTATTAAGTCAAACTAGCACTGTGGAGAATTCATTGTGGACACCCACAATTGCTCCCCATCCCATTCAATACAAACCAGGCTTCCTTCTTTCGTTGTATAACAAGAATTTTCCTCTTCTACGGAGCACAAACGAAGAGATGTTTACGGTGTGTATGTGTATACACACATAAGTATATACAGAAAGAGAAAGAGAGAGAATAGAGAAAATGTGTGAACTTATCGGTTACGAATCCTGTTAGCTTACTGAATGATTCAATAGCAAATTGATCATATGATATATGCCTCAGCAACTATCACATTCTGAAGTTCTAAACTATTATACGTTCCGTCGCTTTTCTTCTCAACTAATATATATATATATATATATATATATATATATATATATATATATACAGATTAAATATATATATATGTATATGTACATATATATATGTAAATATATATGTGTATATATATATGTATATGTATATATATATATACATATATATATACGTATATATATATATATATATATATATATCTACCAGACGTTTGTATATATATATATATATATATATATATATATATACATATATATTTAGAAATATATATATATACATTTATATATATATATATATATATATATATATATATATATATATATATATATATATAAGATTATTGCCGGTCGCAAAAATATTTGGAAGTTGTAAGTGAGCACTGATAAGGATTATAATCTAAAGCGTCAAACAAACAAAAAATAAACATGAATTGTATATATTGTACTTGTTATCAATACTTCAGTAATGCCATGATTCCTAAACTACTGTTCATTCATTTTAAAGGCATGGTCCGAACGCTTGTGAGAATAAGTTAACCAGTCAATAAATACATAACCATTAAAAAAACCATGATGGACTGTAACAACAATCTCGCCAAATATGTATCACTCATATACCTGTGCTGACATTAGGTTCCATGACGTCACCGTAACTGATGACGTCACGGGTGCTACTATGGTAACCGGATCGATGCAGGAGTAGTCTCCAGCTATCCTTCGTATTTTGTTCATTCTTTTATTTATCAAATTTTCCTGTTACACTCTGGTCTCTTGAACAAAAGTAAAATAATACATTATCCCAAGCCTATAATATATGTGCATAAACAAATTCGAATGATTTCATGAATGAACTAAATCTCATCCGGTACTGGAGGAAGAAGTTGTCCCCGTCTGCGCAGACGTAACTCGAGTCGTCGACTGCGAAACTGATCAATGCCCATTCATATCCGCAGGACAACACCGTAGTTGACTGAGAAGGGAGACGTAGAGATGTTTTGAAACTTACTCATAATAACCACGTAACATACTCCCACCCACACTGTAGACCGTGCAAAGACTACAACTGTGTCCCAATTCATAGTCTACAAGAGTCATTTAATATTATACAAATCTTGTGTGGAGCCATGAAAGCGGTGAGGTTTGGTGTAGGTGCCATATGTTTACTGTTCGCGGTGATCCAGGTGTCGTGTCGAAATGTTCCCATTTTCGAGTTTAACGACGATTTCTACTCCGAGGTGAGGAACCTACTCGACAACCACCTGCACAGAGAGGTTGGTTTGCAGTTTTTCCTTTTTGGTGACTCTTATATGACTATAAATTGTCTCAAACCATTCAGAAGTCACATGAGGTGTCAAATTTCCTTAGAGAATATCAATATTTGAGTCACATTAGGTATGAATTGTCCTTGATAATTTCTTACCATGATGAAAGTACTGAGTACATTAATAGAATACCAATAATAGAACTGCTCTGTAACAAACATTGACACGGATTATAATATCACACATAAAGGAATTTGTTAATAGTATTAAAAGAATTATTGAGTATAAAAATATCAACAGTCCAATCCTAATAGACATGATTTCAACGGTATCACTAATGTAGCAAAAAAAAAAAAAAAAAAAGTCACCCAAACAGCAATAGAAAGAAATATTAACACATATCATTAGAATCTTATGAAAAGATATTCATAACGCTCTGGTAATACAATTGATAACATTATCTATGATAATGGCATTGGTTAGCAATAGTGATATCCAATAATATTCCAAGATCTAAACTTCAGGAATAATGATAACAAAGACAACTATTTCACAACACAGGGCAGAAACTTCAAGAATAATGATAACAAAGTCAACTTCAAAGACAAACTTCAGGAATAATGATAACAAAGACAACAATTTCACAACACAGGGGAGAAACTCACGCAAAGTACAACACAGTAGTACATGAAATTGCATAAAAGAGAATGACAAGGACATGGAACAAGTGTTGGCGAAGGATATAAAGGAGCTGTCGATAAATACACAGAAGAAAATTAAACCAACGAAGGACAATTTGAAGGAGGGACATGAGAGTAGGCAAGGGGTATATCAGTAAAAGAACCCTTATGAAAATAGATAAACCAGTAAATAAATACATAATTATTAGAAAAATATGATGGATTGTAATCAAAAGAAAAATTCACAGTTTTGAGCGATCATCTACATAGATCATCAGAACGTCAGTGTTTCTCTAATTTAACGAGAATAGAAGAAATTCAGTAGGAGGGTAAATGAGTGCAAGGAGAGAAATGTAAAACAGCTGAGAGGGGATAAGAATACATACATATGATTATTTAAACCTTACTCCCATTTTGTTGCTGTTTTGGTGAGAAGTGGTCATTATTTTGAGAGGGGAGGAGATACATCCAAAGCTTCCTCTCAATTTTAAGACTAAGAAAATTGCCTCTTGTGATGACACAGGTATTTCTTGCCCTCATGATTACTTGTTTTATACAGTTAATACCCAAATTTTCATCATCAGACTTATTTCATCACACTGTCTTATGACTTATGACAAGTTTAATCATTTCTGTGATCTCTAGGAACGGGTGCAATAGCAGCCACTGAGTCGATGAGTGTGCAAGTAAAAGTTCTATAATAATAAGGATCGCGTATATGCTGAGTTTAATCATCAAATTTCTCTCTCATTCTCTTCCTCTGTCTCTCTCTCTCCATTGTTTCCCTGGAAATAATTTATATTCATTCTCAAGTTGTAGTAATTTACAGTTCCAGTTGTCAAAACTTTAGCTTTGTTTGTGACGACACCTTTCGTTCCAGAACCCAGTCCGGATCGCCCACCCGAGAGAGGTCCGTGGCTGGGGGCCCACGGTGGCCCTCGGGGAAGTGGCAGGAGTCAGCGTTGACCTCGACGACAACCCCGTGATCTTCCATCGTGGAGGTCACATCTGGGACTATGGGTGAGTACAGAGAAACCTCCTCCCCCCCAAAAAAAAATGAACAAGAGTTCTTGTATGTAAAGAATTCATTCACTGTTTATCTCAATATTTTTCGTTTAAGATCGTTCAATGCTACGCATCACTACCAAGGAACTGCTGCTATTGATGTTGACCCCGTGTTAACGCTGGACCAGGATACAGGCGAAGTCATCAAAACCTGGGGAAAAGGACGTTTCTATCTACCCCACGGTATCACAATCGATTCGAATGGGAACATGTGGCTCACCGATGTGGCACTTCATCAAGTATTCAAGGTGAGTATATGACAAATGTGATGGATGATGTAGGGAAAACAGCGTAATGAAACTGATCACTTTTTTCTTATTATATGATATCTTCAGGGATTCTGGATTTTTTTTTTTTTTTTTTATATATATAGACAATCAGACTTTTGTGACACTCGAAAACACAGCTTAAGCTACGGTTACATTGGTCAACGAAATAACTGGATTTCAACAATTTAGTTGGATTACGTCCAAGGTTGGAGTGTAACCAGTCCTTTGACAAGTGTAATCGTAGCTCTAGATAAGACCCGGAAGCATTTCTTTTCTTTCATGTGAGCATCTCCCGCAGACATTTCTAATATATATTTCATGCAGACAACATGAGTCATATTTTTTCTGTAGACGCGCTACAATATAACCGGAAATGTTAACCTGACATGGTATTGTTGCATTTTATTGTATTCCCCATCACAAAAGTACTGTAGTATTTTGCTCGTTATCCTCCCAGTACGAGCCCAATCAAGA
Source organism: Oratosquilla oratoria (assembly GCF_046742065.1). Lineage (NCBI taxonomy): Eukaryota > Metazoa > Arthropoda > Malacostraca > Stomatopoda > Squillidae > Oratosquilla > Oratosquilla oratoria. The sequence goes on from NC_134783.1 coordinate 5,633,525, forward strand.
CGAACCTGCTCTGATTTTGGGCGAAGCTTTCCACCCGGGGAGCGACGACGGTCACTTCTGCAAGCCAACCGGAGTGGCTGTTGCCGAGTCAGGGGAGTTCTTCATCTCCGATGGATACTGCAACGCCAGAATACTTCGTTTTCACCCTGACGGAACACTGCAGGCTCAGTTCGGAAGAATGGGTGAGTATTTCCAATGAAAAGCTATGTAAATTGATGGGTAACCCCTTCTGTAACATCAGTGGTTCTCAAACTCTTTTTCATTGCGCCCCTTGGTCATGACTACAAGTCTTGAATACCCTATGATCAAAATTTCCCAAATGGCACTCTTTCAAGAAAAAATTATATATATATATATATATATATATATATATATATATGTATATATATATATACATGTATGTATGTATGTATGTATGTATGTATGTATGTATGTATGTATGTATGTATGTATGTATGTATGTATGTATGTATGTATGTATGTATGTATGTATGTATGTATGTATGTATGTATGTATGTATGTACGTGTACGTATGTACGTATGTATGTATGTATGTATGTATGTATGTATGTATGTATGTATGTATGTATGTATGTATGTATGTATGCATGTATGTATGTATGTATGTATGTATGTATGTATGTATGTATGTATGTATGTATGTATGTATGTATGTGTGTATGTATGTATGCATGTATGTATGTATGTATGTATGTATGTATGTATGTATGTATGTATGTATGTATGTATGTATGTATGTATGTATGTATGTATGTATGTACGTATGTATGTATGTACGTATGCATGTATGTATGTATGCATGTATATATGTATGTATGTATGTATGTATGTACGTATGTATGTATGTATGTATGTATGTATGTATGTATGTATGTATGTATGTATGTATGCATGTATATATGTATGTATGTATGTATGTATGTATGTATGTATGCATGCATGCATGCATGCATGCATGCATGTATGTATGTATGTATGTATGTATGTATGTATGTATGTATGTATGTATGTATGTATGTATGTATGTATGTATGTATGTATGTATGTATGTATGTATGTATGTATGTATCTATCTATCTATCTATCTATCCGTGACCGGACTTTTGGCCGAAGGACATTTGGCCGACGTACATATGGCCGACGGACATTTGGCCTAATGGACATTTGGCTTAGTGGACATTTGGCCTAATGGATATTTGGCCGAATGTACATTTAACTAAGGGACGTTTGGCTTATTGGACATTTTGACTAATGGAAATTTGACTTAGTGGACTCACTCTTACTGTCTCTCTCACTCTCATATTTGTCTGTCTGTCTGTGTTTAACACAAAGAATTTTTTATCTGAAAATTAGCCAGTTTACGAATAAGATATTTAAAATACTGAATTGTATGTATTTATAGTAACTGCCATTCTGAACTCACCAAACTTAAACAACACAACTAGCTCAGTCCTTCACCTTATTGGTTAAACATGCAGTTCACTCGCTCATGTTTATATGAGCGAGTGAACTATGACATTTGGCCTAATGGACATTTAACTAAGGGACATTTGGCTTATTGGACATTTTGACTAATGGAAATTTGACTTAGTGGACTCACTCTTACTGTCTCTCTCTCTCACTCTCATATTTGTCTGTCTGTCTGTGTTTAACACAAAGAATTTTTTATCTGAAAATTAGCCAGTTTACGAATAAGATATTTAAAATACTGAATTGTATGTATTTATTGTAACTGCCATTCTGAATTCACCAAACTTAAACAACACTACTAGCTCAGTCCTTCACCTTATTGGTTAAACATGCAGTTCACTCGCTCATGTTTATATGAGCGAGTGAACTATGAATTCCTTCAGTTTGAATTTTACGTCTGTTCTGGACATTAAGCTCTGCTGTACCCTTTTTGAAGTTTGTAAATTTATCATTTCCATTTTTATTGTGTTAGTTTCAAATATTTTTATTAGTTTTTTTACTTTTCCACTTTTTACTATATCACTGTGACTTTTTCTTTTTTTGTAAACTTTAGCTATTTTTATCAGATGTTAATCACAAGTTTACTTGTTTTACATTTCATGTATAGTTTTAATATTTTCATTTTACCGTGTTCAATTTTTCAAATCAATTTTTTTAATCAAATGCGTTTTTACAATATACTTTAAAGTATTGGCTGTTACTATAATTTTTCGGCCAAACGTCCCTTAGCTAAATGTACATTCGGCCAAATTTCCATTAGGCCTAATGTCCACTAAGCCAAATGTCCATTAGGCCAAATGTCCGTCGGCCATATGTCTTTCGGCCAAAAGTCTGGGTACCCTATCTATCTATCTATCTATCTATCTATCTATCTATCTATCTATTTATCCCCTTTTATGGTTGCTTCTCGAAAAGAGGGGAGTCCCTCCCAATTTTCTCTCTGTGCTCAAAGGCCTGCATGAAGGGATGCAAGCACGGGTTCATGTATGCGGCGCACTCTCAGAACCGTTTGAAGTAAAGGTCGGTGTTAAGCAGGGCTGTGTCCTTGCACCCACCCTTTTTTAACATCTTTTTATTTGCCCTAATAAACCTCACTCATGCCGCCCTGGGAAAAGATGCTGGCATAAGCGTTCAACACCGGCTAGATGGCAGCCTGTTTAACACCCGACGTCTGCACGCCAGAACTAAAGTTTCTTCCACGCAGGTAATAGAACTGCAATATGCTGATGACTGTGCCATTGTTGCGCATGACGCCGAAGATCTGCAGAATATCCTTGATGTCTTTTCCTCCACTTATGCTGCCATGGGTCTCAGAGTCAATACCTTAAAGACAGAAATACTTGTTCAAACTATACATCCACCTGAAACACCTCACCTTTTTCTCGTCAATGGAGAACCCGTTAAAACAATAGAACATTTCACATACCTTGGCAGCGCCGTCCACTCAGACTGCTCGGTGGACCTGGATATCCAAAGAAGAATCAATCTTGCCTCCACTGCCTTTGGCCGCCTCAGAGACATAGTCTTCTCAAATAACAACCTCAGAATAGACACCAAGGCAGCAGTATATAAAGCCGTATATATATCCACCCTGCTCTACGGCTCAGAAACTTGGACTGCGTATAGACGCCAGATCCGCACCCTGGAGAATTTTCACACCAGATATCTCCAGCGGATACTAGGTATATCATAGATGGATAGGATGACATACGATGAGTTATACCACCGAACTCAACTCTGCAGCATTGAAACCCTCGTGGCGCAACGCCATCTCCGCTGGTTGGGGCATACTATCAGAATGCCCGAACATCGGCTTCCAAGACAAATGTTGTATGGTCAGCTATCCTCAGGAAGTAGAAGCGTGGGAGGCACCGAGAAGCGATACAAAGATCACTGTAAAGACCTACTCAAAAAACGCAATATAAATCCAAACGAGCTCGAGACACTAGCAGTAGACAGACAGACTTAGAGGACAGTATGTACGTGCGGAACTAACAGACTTGCAATCGAAACTTCACGAAAGAGAGCCGGAAACCGCTCCAAACATCACCAACGTATGGCTGGAGCACAAGCTACTCCTCGCGAAGAACACCTTTGCCACAAATGCGATAAGATTTACAGCTCCCCCATTGGACTCAACAGCCACCTACGATGGCATGAACGACACAATCGTTAAAATTCATCATCTTTACAAACTCATCATCTTCACAAACGGATGCAGAACAGCGTCGTCATCGGCAACGATGGGCCGCCATGACTGACTGACCGACTGATCTATCTATCTATCTATCTATAAATACTAGGTAATTTTTGACCTACAGAAAAATCATTGAATTGGAATTGTTAGACCCGTTTATGGAAACAGTTTTTAAACATCCATCCATTGTTTACGAAATTAAAAACTCGTGCGCAGTTCCCCGGTAGACCCGCGTACCACAGTTTGAGAACCATGGCTTAGAGGAAAGGCTGGTTTTATCATTCTCTCTGGTAGGATTAAAAACGTTGACATGATGGCATATCTTCAGGTTGTGTTATGCCATCATAAAATCATTACAGTCTTCTATGGACCATAGACGTAACACGCTGTCAGCTAATTCATTCAACTTGGAAACATCTTCCAAAGGCTCTCATCTGGTAAACAATCATATTCTTTATATTCATAATCTCCTTACTGATCCTAATGACTCTTGGTAAGAGATATGTTTTAGTAGAACAAATACTACTTCAATAACTTACTAAGTAGTTATGTAAATCCTTAAAACATGTCAATTGGGGAAACTTCACCATCGGGTAAACAATTGGTATTACCTAGGAAAACATTTCAGAATGCATCCGGTGATTTCATTGACCGAACAAAGGGTGTTAAGGTTTCTGGCAAAAATTCAGTCACAAAAATTCCTTATATTCGAAGGACTAAGTTCTATATGATTGTACAATACAAAATAGATAGACATTCTATAACATAGATATAAGATTAAATGTTGTAGTAATATATATTTATATATATTTCAATTGCTTCACAAGGATATCATTTCAACTAAAAATTAATTGATCATGTTTAAGTATTCACAATTTTCGCCAAAGAAATTGTGAAACATTTCCAACTTCAATTACTTCTTTATGCTTTCCTTCTTTAAATTCTGTGCCCATGTTTGCCTGTGTATATATGCCTCTATCTCTTTCCGTACATCATATCCATCTTTACATCAGACCCATATTGGTTGTTTTTGTTTAATCGGTAATTATATATATATTTCTTTCGCAGACACCGAAGTGACTTCACCTCACAGCCTCTACGTGCCTCATGGCCTCACCCTCGACCAGAGCCGCGACGCCCTTTGTGTCGCAGATCGAGAGCACCGCCGAGTCCTCTGTGTCACCGCAGGACTCGTGAATCCAGCCGAGTTCGGTCAGAACCCTCTCGTTCTTCAAGAAGACAACTACAAGAGAATTTACGATGTTGCCGCCCTCCGTTAGTATCATCTACTATAATTTGCCCTGTTTCATTGTAGCAAGGTGATGAAATTTAGATCATTCATGCAGCTATGACACACACATACATACAGTATACATGTATATATATACATATATATATAAGTATATGTATGTATATATATATATATACATATATATGTATATATATATACATATATGTATATGTATATATTCCTGTTAAATTTCACATTTCTCTAACTCTCTGTATATCCTTTTTTCTTCACAATTCAAAATCTGCAGGAAATAGTGAAAGGCTTCAGAATGTTGATTCAATTTACCGACAGCTGTTTCAACCATTACAAATAGTCATCTTCAGGGTAATACACTACATCAAGACAAACATGGGTATATAAGGCCGAGTAAAAACGGCAGGGAGAGGTCACTTGTAATGTGGTAATCTGTCTACTCTACTAAGATGGATAGAGTAACCAGGCCAACTTCCCGATGTGGGATTCCGTCCAGGTAGTCTAGACACAATCCCAATGTGGGGTTTTGTCCCGGCGTAGTATATAAAATCAAATGTTCTGAAGAGGCATGCAAGCCCTTCGATGTTAGCTACGTCGGCCATACCCTCACGACCTTAAGAGGACGACTGCAAGCTCACCGTAACAACGGAGCCATCCACCAACATTTTGTTGATACCCACGATAAAAAGCCACCCCTAGTAGATGTCATAAGAGATACAACGATCATCCACCATGATAACAATTATGGAAGTTTAGTAGTAGCTGAGGCAGTGAGCATCGCTTTACCAAAGTCTATTTTAAATGTACAGATATCATCTGATTATGTCCTCCCCTCCAATAGAAAATACAGACCGCCACCACGAGACAAAAACCCTCATGGGGATTGTGTCTAGACTACCGAGACGGAATCCCACATCGGGAAGTTGGCCTGGTTACTCTTTCCGTCTTAGTAGAGTAGACAGATTCCCACATAAAAGTGACCTCTCCCTGCCGTTTTTACTCGGCCTTATATACCCATGTTTTATTTGATGTAGTGTATTACCCTGAAGATGACCATTTGTAATGATTGAAACAGCTGTCGGTAAAATGAATCAACATTCTGAAGCCTTTCACTATTTCCTGCAGATTTTGAATTATGAAGAAAAAAGTATATACAGAGAGTTAGAGAAATGTTCTCTTAAAATCATTGACACCACTTGTGCTTTGGCATTTAACAGGAATTGTTTACGAGAAAGACTTTGCCCAAAAAAATTATATATATATATATATATATATATATATATATATATATATATATATATATATATATAATCAGACTAAATGACAAAGATACAGAGTTGGGTTTAAATGTAAGTATCAGTTAGCAACCATAGGGGGGAAAGGGGAGACAATACAATGGTTGCTACCTGATACTTACATTTAAACACAACTCTGTATTTCTGTCATTTAGTCTGAAGATGTAATATACGAAAGTACTTACTGTCTACAAGTTTTCTTCTCCTGTGTTTATTTTGCATTTTTGTATGACGGTGGTGTGATTGCTTGTATGTATATATTTATATATATATATGTATATATGTATATATATATATATATATATATATATATACATGCATATATATGTGTGTGCACGTGTGTGTGATTCACCATGACTTTTGGATCACGTGTTGGACTCGTGATCAACAGCTATTTCCCTCCCGGAAGAGGGCTCAGAGCTCGTATATGACCGATCTATGGGTAATACTGTGACCTTATGCGCACACACACATACAGTTAAAAACAACAGCAAAAGAAATATTCAATAACTTTTTCCGTGAGCTTTCAAGCTTGCGAAAAGTAGATTTCTGGTAGCGGGAGAGGGAGTAAATCAAATTTCCAAAACCCATAAAAAAACACAAAAGGTATAATGAACACAAAAATACGGCACACAGCAAACAAAATACAAGAAAATAATACAAGAAAATACAGCGCACAAAACAAAAAGTTAATCAACAATTCTTTTGGTGTCGTTTTTAACAGAATATATGTATGTGTGTGTGTGTGTGTGTGTGTGTGTGTGTGTGTGTGTGTGTGTGTGTGTGTGTGTGTGTGTGTGTGTGTGTGTGTGTGTGTGTGTGTGTGTGTGTGTGTGTGTGTGTGTGTGTGTGTGTGTGTGTGTGTGTGTGTGTGTGTGTGTGTGTGTGTGTGTGTGTGTGTGTGTGTGTGTGTGTGTGTGTATTCACCTAGTTGTATTTACCTAGTTGTATTTTGCGGGAGGAGCGCTATACTCGTAGTGAACCGCAGTTGTATCTTTCCGCATCCAGTTTTTTATTAAAATTATGTATAGTTTTAGCACTCACTCTTTCCTCTTTCAGTTTGTTCCATATATCTATTACTCTGTGTGGAAAGCTGTTTTTTCAGATCTTTTCTGTAACTGTCTTTCTTAAGTTTCTCCTCGTGTCCCCTTGTATTTCTTCTGTCCCATTTTAGTAGGTCATCCCTATCAAGAATATCCATCCCTTTCATAATTCTGTAGATGATTATTAAATTACCTCTTTCTCTTCTTTATTCTAGGGTTGATAAGTTTAGTTTGTCCAATATTTGTTCGTATATCAAATTGCAAAGTGTTGGTGCCATCTTTGTCATTGCTCTTTGAATTCTTTCCGGTTTCTTTATTATCTTTTTCTTTTTTTCTTTTTTGTACTAGGCGTCCATAGAGACGCTGCGTATTCCAATTTTGGTCTTACCAGTGTAACTAGTATCTTCTTTACCATTTCCTCATCCATGTAGTCAAAGGCCACTTTCATTGATCTTATTAAGGTATAAGTTTCTCCAACTATTTTGTTGACATGTTTGTCTGGTGTCATGTCTTTTGAGATAATTACTCCTAGGTCCCTTTCTGAGTTTAGTTTTATAACTTCCTTTGTACAAATTTTATATTGACCGGAGATTCTATTTTTGCTTTTTCCAAATTCTATTATACTACATTTTTTAATGTTGAAATTCACTTCATTCTTTTCCTTCATTTCCAGACTTTGTCCAGGTCTTCTTGAAAAGATTTGCAACCTTCATCTGTATTTAATCTCTTCAATAGTTTCGCATTATCTGCAAAGAAGTTCATATAACATTACATGCCTTCATCCATGTAATTTATATAAACAGCAAACATTATCGGAGCCAATACAGAGCCTTAGGGGACTCCGCTTATCATAACTACCCAATTTTAGTTTTTTTCTCTAAGTATCACCCTCATTTTTCTTCCGTTCAAGAAATCTTTCACCCATTCCAATAGATTTCCTTGTATTCCACCTGTTGTTTGATTTTTTTCTTAGTAGCTTTTTGTGTGGTGTTTTGTCAAAAGCCTTTTGTAAGTCCAAGAAGGCAACGTCTGCCCAACCATCTCTTTCTTGTACTATTTCTATTAATCTTGAGTAAAAGCATATTAAGTTTGTAGGACATGATCTTCCACTTCTGAATCCAAATTGTTTGGGGTTTAGTATGTTGTTCTCTTCCAAGTATTTAATTCATTTATTTTTAATGACTCTTTCGCATATTTTTGTAATTGTGCTTGTAAGGGGTACCAGTCTATAGTTTGTGGGATTTTCTTTATCTCCTCTTTTGTATATTGGTACAATATTTGCATTTTTCCAATCTTGTGGTACTTTTTCTTTGAGTGAGAAGTCAATTATCTTGTGTATTCTATTTGTAAGTTCATCTATACATTCTTTCAATATCCAGTTCGCTATTCCATCGGGCCCATATGACTTTCTGACGTCAAGGTTCTTTATTTGGTCCCTTATTTCTTTCTGTGTCACCGTTATTTCTTTCATTTTGGGGGATCCTTCTTGCTGCCCTTCATCCCACATTTGTGAGCTTTCGATTGTAAATACAGACCTAAAGTGTCTGTCATTACTTCAGCCATTTCTACATCTTCTATATATTCTTTGTTTCCTTCACGCAGTTTCACTATTTCATGTTTGTCTTTTAGTTTGTCGTTTACATATCTGTAAAATAGTTTAGGTTGGTCTTTGCATTTATCTACCATATCCTTTTCATGTTTTGTTTTTCTTTCTACGTATATCTACATATTCACTTCTCAGTTTGATGTCTGTTTGCCATTTAGTAACTTTTTTGTCTTTTTTTTCATTTTTTTCCGGGCTTTGTTTCTTCTATCTTTAGCATCACTACTCTTTTTGTTATACCAACACTTTGTGTAAACACTTTTTTTGTTTCTGCGTAGGTACATGTTTATCTGTTCCCTTCTTGTATTTTTCTTTAAAAATGTTCCATTTCTCTTCCATCTTTGTTTCATCATTTGAAAAAAAATTCCAGCTAGCGCTTTGAAAAAAAGTTCTAAGTTTTCCAGTCAGTTTTGCTGTACATTAATCTTCCTTCTCTGTGTTTCTCATTTCTTCTCACATCATTTTGTTCCTTAAGCTCCAACTCTATTAGTATGTGGTCACTCTTCCCAATTTGTGTCTTGTAGTTCATTTCGTCCACAATTTCAGGCTCAGAAGTGAATATCAAGTCTAGTCTCGATGGTTCTTCATTGTGTCTATATCTAGTGCTTTCTTTGACCCATTGAGTCAATATATGATAAATCGTCAGATCCAGTAGGATGTTACCCCAGAGTTCCTCCCAATTTATTTCCTTTACGTTAAAGTCGCCCATAATTACTATGTTTTCACCATATTTCAGCGTCTCAGTTAATTAATTCTTTGCATCTTCCAGTAATTTTGAGTGTTCACTGTCAGACCAAGCCCTTAGTTTTTGGAGGCACATATACAACTATAAACATTTTGCTTCTCATACTGCTATTTTCGCCTTTATTGTGATCAATTCCACGTTTTCTTTACCTTCTGCTGTCTTTATCACATTTATGCCCTTTTTAGTCAATAGCATGACTCCTCCCCCCTGTTTATCCATTCTATTTTTCGACCAATGGTTGTATAAACCTTGTTCTACCATAGTTGATTGTATAGGATCTTTCAGTTTTGTCTTCACAATTCCCATTATATCTGGTTTCTCTATTGACAAATAGTTGTTTAATTAATTTATTCCAAAAATCATACAGTCTATGTTTGTGTATGCAACTTTTAGATTTTTATTTTCTTCTCTTTTATGGTTTATGTTTCCATTGTCTCAGTCTCAGATCCAGTGCTTTCCAAAATAAAAGAAATAAGAAAAAATAAATAAATAAGTAAATAAATAAATAAATAAAATAAAAATAAAAAATCAGTCTCCGATCTTATCTTGTTTTTTTTTTCTTAGCTTCATTTCTCAGTACCCTATCTTTCTCTATTTCTTCTTCGTTCATTTCCTTTTTTTATCCACACATTTTTGTAATTTTTACTGTTTGCTAATTTTGCCGCTTTTGGTAGTATCTCTTCAGCTATCATTTGAGTCCTTAGTTTGGTTTTCATTGGCCTTTAGTTTTTTTCTTTTAAGTATGTACCCATTCTATGCACATCGTCGATCTCCTTCTTCAAATCCTGACCCTCGTCCTCGATCGCTTTCAGTATCTCCTTTGCAATTTCTTTCTCTTCTTTTTCTCTTTGGTATTTGTGTACATTGTGTTTTTCTTTGATACCGTGAACCACAATGCATTTCTTTTTATCCACTGTGTCTCTCACCCAGTTTTCCTTTTCTTTGATTACCTTAATCACTGTTTCCTTTGCATTTTCTTCTACCTGCTGCTGTACTATTTCTTTGAATGAGAGTTTTTGACTTTCACGTTTCTGTTTCCACTTATTTTTTTATTTCATTAAGATCGGTCTCTTTGATTGATTCTTCCATC
>NC_134783.1:5651753-5654253 GCF_046742065.1 Oratosquilla oratoria
ACAAGTACGCAAAGCTATTCTATTACGCTTTATTTTCTATGCATCTCTCATTTAGCCTACTAGATAGGTCATAAATCCCGCCAAAAAAAAAAAAAGTTCAAGAAGGTGGAGCAACTGTTTCTAGAAATGTAGATATTTTATCGTTTCCTATCAAGAGTTAAAAAATAGATTTTCCTCTTACATGTCTTAAGCAATTTTTTATTCAAAAAGCTTTTTTGAAAGTTTTACATCTTTTTTCTACTGTGAATCTCTTGCTTATTTCGTTTTCATATAGGTCCAAGCGTTTGCCCACTTTTATTATATCCGGACAATCATGGTAACAGTGAAATGATAACGGGATGAAACTATGGTGAGATATGAAAATATAAAGTGAAGCCGCAAATTTAGCCGCATATTTTCGACCGTTGCCTTCGAAGGGTTCAAAAAGAAATTTTTGTACGAGCTGAGCCTTCTGGCTGCATTTGCAATCTGGCAGTCAATCACCCTACTTTATGAAATATTACCTCTGAAGAATTGAAAATGGAGGATTTGTAAGAGCTGGGATCTCAAACTACATTTGCAATTTCACCTTAATAAGATAATGCCTTTTAGGGATTGACAATGTCAGTTTTGTTAAGAGCTGGCCTATGGCTGGATCTGCCAATCAGAGGGACTACCTTACAAAACAATGCCCCTAAAGGACTGAAAAGGCCAATTTTATAAGAGATGGACTCTTTAGTTGCTTGATTGTAGGTTCAGAGAGAGCTTAGCCCTTTCAAAATGTCTTACTGGCTGGATATCAGCATGATTTCGTACACCAGAAGACTTATTTCTTAAGAAGGTCATGTGATTAATAACAAAAAGGAGAGGAAAGGATTTAGACAAGACGGTTCTCGGCTGCTGACGAAACGGTCACCTTTTCCATATGTTTGGGAGCTGAGACAAGTAGAAATCACAGGTGGGGACTCGAACCGGTACTTTTGTACTCACGAGACGAGACTGAAAATGTCACAGCTGGACACAGCATGAAGAGTTACATGTAATAAAATATTCAGTAAGCAACCAAGTTAATGATGGATACACATTCCAATCATGTACATATATGTATATATATCTATATATATATATCTATATATATATATATATATATATATATATATATATATACATACATATATATATTATATCACAACTAACACCACAGTCGGACGAAAGAAAGAGTTGAGTAAGCGAAACTACATATTTTGATTGCTAACTGCAATCCTCTTCAGTAGTACAAAGTGGAAGGAGGATGCTGTCTTCAATAGCACCCTCTTACAAAGGGAAGGGAACTGGGAAAATAATAAATGTCACTACCCCAACCCTTATGTGACCTGGGGATGACATGAGGTCGGGTCAAGGGGAGGAGGGGGAACTTGTTTACAATTTGTTTGGTGATGAATAATCCTGATATTATATCTGGGGTCCATTGACCCTTGGAAATATTCATTGTGGGCAAATATTCAATTAAAGTGGATTCCACCATTTTCCATCTGAACCCACGACCTGATTTATAAATAAGGTCGGATTTTTCCCAGTCCATCTGGTGATTAAATTTTTTCACGTTTTGAAACAAGGTTGAACTTTCTTGACCATACTTGATAGACCTCTTGTGTTCCTTCAATCTTGTCCTTAGGTCTCTCCCCGTCTGGCCTATTTATGAAAGGTTATCATCTTTACATGGAAGGGAGTAAACACCTGGGATATGATCTCTGAACCTCTGGTGAAAATTAACAACTTTTTTATTAATGGTTAATTATGAATTCAATTTACCTTCTCTTTGGGAAGAATTTTGGACGAATGACTAATGGACTCTCAAAAGGGGATGACAAGGGGTTTTGTCTCTCTTTTGGCTTAGTGGAAGGGGGATTGAAAAAGTTAGTTCTGGCTTGGCTGAGGGCTTTGTCCAGAAACCACTGAGGGTAAGCTAATTTTGTTAATTGGGATCTGATAGAGGTTAATCAATGTCCTAAAAATTGGGGGCTACAAATTCTGAAGGCTCGGAGAAAAAGACCCGAAGCTACACTTCTTTTAATGTGATCTGGATGATGACTAAAGAAGTGAAGGTGATTGTTTGAATGGGTGTTCTTTCTCATAATTAAGGTGTCTAAAGAGGGAGTTTTGTCATCTTTTTCTCCCATTCTACTTCGTCCGACTGTGGTGTCAGGTGTTAGCTGTGATATATATATATATATATATATATATATATATATATATATATATATTTATATATATATATATATATGTATCTATGTATATATACATATATATGTATATACATAAGTATATATGAGAGAGTGATACGTGGGGAAGGGTAAACGAAGATGGGCTAAGAATACATTTATTGTTCTTACGTTTCGGTTATTATAACCTTCCTCAGAGAACTTGTTACAGAACATCTTGGTCACACACAAGTTCTCTGAGGAAGGTTATAATAACCGAAACGTAAGAACAATAAATGTATTCTTAGCCCATCTTCGTT
>NC_134783.1:5656753-5694253 GCF_046742065.1 Oratosquilla oratoria
CCTTATACAAATATTCTAATATTACGAAATAAGAACATAGACATGATTACCCAACATTAGTTTTATATTTAATTAGATTCCCTATATCCAGATGTGGTTCTGGTATGTGTAAATGCATTGATCTAATAAATTATTTTAATATTTTAAAGACTCTGATTACTACAATTCCCACTATAAAGAAATTCTGCTGCGGATATTTCAAACGTGGCCCATGATATATCAGAACTATGCAAACTTTAGTTTGTTGTTGCTTTGATGCAATTTGGTTTACAAACAATTCTTTTAGTATTATAAGGAAACCCTTCTTTAAAGAGATGCCTTAAACATTCTCTACCCATCCAATGGTCTTTTTTATGCATATGTTTAATGTTGAGTATTAGATATACTTTCCCGTACATAAACAAAAACAAATATGTAAGGTGAATGCTGTATGCTGAATGCTGTATGCTGAATGCTGTATATGAAAGTGAGAAATAAAAGTATTACTTGTATGAAACGATTATATCTTTTATTTAGCTATTTACTTACCTATTCATTCATTTGTTTATTTTATTTCATTTTGCTTTTTTTTTTTGTAATCATTGTTACTGTACGTGAACAACATTCACACCTCACATATATATGAACGACACTGCACTGTTTATGACAGAATTTTTTAACCTTTTTCGATTCCATATGCTACATAAACGTTTTAGGGACTTTACTGACATCCTACGGACCAGATTCACACATCATTATTTTGTCATTTGAAATACATTTCCTCTGAAAAAAATCACTTTTATTTTCTACTATACTGTACGTCCTTCCTGCTGTTACCGTCTTTAGATTTCTTTCTTACCACCTCTATCACTCCTCATATTCGGTCCAATATTTTCCCCAGGATAGAAGCGTTGGCTATCGCCGATGAAATCTATCTATATACCAAAGGCTTTTATCCCTTTGTTAGGGAGGCAGCCAAGTCAAAATGCATATATCCACTCCCACCCACTCCACTCCCATCCACCACCCTTGTTTCCTCCCATATTAGCTCCTCGTGGATGACGGGTCATCCCTGTATACCACGCACTGCCCTGGGTCAGAAGCAATGCAGCAAGACTCAGGAGCCGAAGATAAAGACCAGCACCTCCTTACATATTACAACGCTTGCAACTTAGATCCTCACAGAAACAATAATCCTCAAAAAAATAAAAGTTCATCATGGACTTTGCAGATATCGACGAATATTAAGAATAACATAGACAAAATATTCCAGCAGAAGTCATATTCCTCTGGAAGTTCCAACCTGTGACACCAGCTTGGGGAGAAGCTTTAGACAAGAAATGACAAAGATGTTGAGGAGGAACCTCTGGTACGGAAGTGCCTCCCGGGGCACCCCGAGGATCACTTGTTGGAGAGGCACTGTACCCACAAAGAGGAGATGGGAAGACGTCACCCTTGAGCTGTACTTCTTATATGTTCTTTCTGACTGCCACCGCCACCAGCAGAATCCCATATTCAGCTGAGAGGACGCCGCCGTCCAACTAGAAAAGACAGATGGTAACAGGGACTCCGACACAGAAGAGTAGAGATGCGATGGCTGCCTGTGCCCTGCGACGCCACTGCCAAGGGGCCTTCACAACTGGAGAGCCAAGTGGCGGTACGGCCTCCGCTCGCCCTCGGAGAGTGGCCATCACCGCCACGATTGCATCCCTGGACGGAAGGAGTCGCGAGAAGAACGAGCATGACACCTAAGAGGGAGAGCACATTTCTTCTGAAGAAGGGGCGGGTGCTGGAGAGTCAACGATGATGGAGACGATGTATAGTGGAGCCTGCCCTGGCCCTCGGCGATGATGCTCCTCCAGGAGATATGGCGAGGCGGCGGGCTCTGCTTGCCCTCGGAGTCCGCCGCTGGGGATGATTCTCTTGTCGTTCTTAGTGTAATGTCCGTCCTCCCGGTTCTCCCTTTTGCCGACAGAAGAACCCCAGGTCCCACGACAAAGGGCCTCGTCGTCCTTACGAGGTTTTGGCATCTCAGTTCACGTTACACATCTAGCCTGCTCTATTTACTGAGCGTACACACACACACACACACACACACACACACACACACACACACACACACACACACACACACACACACACACACACACACACACACACACACACACATACACACACACACACACACACACACACACACACACACACACACACACATATATATATATATATATATATATATATATATATATATACCTGCATATGTGTTCAATTTATACATAGATGGGGTGGTGTGAGAGGTAAATGCAAGGGTAGTGAGTCAGGGATTGGAGATGGTGAAAGAAAATGGAGAAAAGTGGGAGATAAGTCAGTTGTTGTTTGCTGACGACACTGCGCTTGTAGCAGGATCAGAGGAGGGATTGAGGAAGTTAGTGACAGAGTTTGGGAAAGTGTGTGAAAGAAGGAAGTTGAAGATAAATGTGGGTAAAAGTAAGGTGATGAGATGTACAAGGGGAAAAAGTGACAGCAGCCTAGAAGTGAGTATTAAGAGAGAGAGACTGTAGGAAGTGGAAAGTTTGAGATAATTGGGTGCGAATGTGACAGGAATTGGAGGTGTGGAAATGGAGGTAGAATGTAGATTGAGAGAAGCGAGTGAATGCTTTGTGGGATTAAAAAGTGTAATGAGAAATAGACATTTGGGAAAGGATGCTAAAAGGAGATTGTATGAAGGAGTGATTGTGCCGACAGCACTGTATGGGAAAGAAACATGGAACATAAGAGAGGAAGAGAAAAGGAGTTTGAATGTGTTTGAGATGAGGTGTCTGAGAAGTATGATAGGGGTTACTAGGCTGGATAGCGTGAGAAATGAGGACGTGAGAAGGAGAACGGGGGTGGAAAGGGAGTCGGGAGATAGGATTGATAAAAGAGTATTAGGATAGTTTGTACACATGGAAAGAATGAGTGAAGAAAGATTAGTAAAAGAGGTTTTGGAAGGCAGAGGTAGGAGGAGTGAATATGAGGGGGCGACCTAGGATGAGATGGATGGATGGGATAAAAGGGGTATTGGGAAAGAGGGGAATGTCTGCTGAGTAAGGACGGGCGAGGACAGAAGATAGGGGTGAATGGAGAATGGTTGCATATGGATGATGCTGTGATGCATGAGGGGGAGGGGGTGGGGGTGGAGGGTGAGGGAGTATGTATGAGAAATAAATTGACGCAGCCCGAAGGGATTTCTCCCCGTCTTCTCCTTTTCTGCATAAGGGAACGGAGAGGGGGGGAGTTCGCCGATTTAATGAAGCAGCCTTGCTGTGGATGTGCTGTGTCTTGCCGCACTGCCTCTGACCCAGGGCAGTGGGCGAGATGCAGGGATGACCCGTCATCCAGGAGGTGCCAAGATATGAGGGAGGGAAGAGGGTAGAGGGGAGTGGAAAATGTTTGGGATGGAATGGGTGGGAGTGGTTTATGCCTTTGTTTTATGGTTACCTCCCTTATAGGGGGGAAAAACCTTTGGAATATGTATGTATGTATATATATTAGTGTATCCAGGAAAAATATTTTCTTGTAGACAGACGAGATTAAACGATATTGCTGTTTCTGCATTGTTTAACTTTCTTTTTCTCTTGCCAGTTTACAATATTGGACTGATAGTTTGCTGAGTAGTTATCCGTAAATAGTTGGAACGTTTTGATCTTCTCTGGAGATCATCTTGAGGCTAATTGTTATGAGTGTATGTGTGTGACGTTTAATACAGTTTTGCATGTGTTTGCTTGGATGGCGTCGTGGAGAGCAGTTTTCCTGATTGGTTGCTCCATAGTCACCAGGAATCACTAGGGGGGGTCACATGCGCGTTTGGGTTGGGAGGATCTGAAGTTCTATGCTGTGTATGTTCATGGTTGGTTTTAATTCTGCTATATAAATTGCTTCAATGAATGCTAGTCTATGAGAGTCTCTTTGTCTATCATTGTTGTCCCTTCTTCTAAGTTCTGGCGGGTGGCAAGTTAATCAGATATCAACAACTGGTATTCCAATAAACCCACCCCACAAAGACAAGAAAACATCACTATTTATTACAGAAACTGTATGTCGTCAGAATACAAGACAGATGAAAAAGTCCTAAAAGATATCATTACAAAACACGTCAGGCTCACTGACCCAGAGTACAAAATATCACAATACACTTTAACTCTAAGCCATCAACATCGAGTGACTGAAATTTGTTGACCTCCTCGAATATCTCGATGTTGTGTGGGTTAGAATTAAAGTGTATTGTGGTTGATAAAAATGTATATCTGTTCACTGGGACCCATTCAGTGTTGTACAAATAATTTCCCGCATTCGTATACTTACCAATTGTACTATCATAGTGGAGATGGGTTGAACAAGAAAACATCAGTATATACTACAGAAACTATATGTCATCAGAATACATGACAGAAGAAAAAGTCCTAAAAGATATCATTACAAAACACGTCAAGCCCACTGACCCAGAGTACAAAATATCACAATACACTTTAATTCTAAGCCATCAACATCGAGTGACTGAAATTTGTTGAACTCCTCGAATAACTCGATGTTGTGTGGGTTAGAATTAAAGTATATTGTGGTTGATAACAATGTATATCTGTTCACTGTGACCCATTCAGTGTTGTACAAATAATTTCCCGCATTCGTATACTTACAGATTGTACTATCATAGTGGAGATGGGTTGAACACAAAAATTCGTTTATGTGTATGTAACTTAAGTATACAAATATATAAGAAAAGTTGCGCTTAACGTATATCTCTCTTGATGGCGCAATCGGTTAAGTCACTAACACTTGTCAAGTGCTAGTGCAAGTTCGAGTCCTTGGCTGTACCACGCTTCAATTTCTGCATGTTGACCTCCTCGAGTCACTCGATGTTGATGGCTTAGAATTAAAGTGTATTGTGGTTGATAAAAATGTATATCTGTTCACTGGGACCCATTCAATGTTGTACAAATACTGCTTTAACGGCTCGACGAAGAAAAACTTCTGACAGCTGGAAGACCTTCAAAAGACAGGTCCTGTCACTTAACCTGCACCTGCCCAGAGATCAATTTGCGGCAGCCATATATACAAGTTCTCCATTTCACTCGAAAGATTTAACAAATGACTAACCAATTAATAATTTTCTTCTGTACCTAAGAATAAGACATAACTGTATCCCCTGGTATGTAAAATAGGAGGAGACGAGGGGAAAGATGACATAGAGGACAGACACTCACACTCAAATACAAATATTATCATCTTACACAGTCTTAAATGATCGAAGTAAGAGAAGCCAAACCAAAGTAGTGTTATCAAAAATATATGTTTATTTATATTATGAAAAATTCTTGGAATACAGGCTGTCATCTCTTTGTAAACCACTGTTAGTCCTGTCACCACTGTAGCCACTGTAATCACCCAAGTGGTCCTTACTTATGGATATGGCAACTCACTTCTTTCACTTATAATATTCTGTCTAGGAGAACGAAAATGTATTCTTCTTCTATAACTTTCTTTCGTTAATTCTTGTACAGCGTGTTCTCGAAGTCTTGGTAAAGGAAACCCCCCGAGAGCACGTATGTAAGATCCTACGTGAGCTTTGCAGTGACGTAGTGATTTTCTCAGTCCAATGATATTTAAATTTTAATTAAAGATCCTCCCCATAGGACGTCATCTTACAATCGCGAACCACCCTTCCATCAATCAGATTCTTTGCTTCAAGTCTATACGGCAATATTGTTTACTTAGAATGATATTGAATATCTGCATAATTTTCACTTAGATTACACTCGAGCTCCCGGGCTCTTGTTTATGAATAATGATTTTATTTCCTATACAAGGCGGAAAGCGGACCCAGGCATCTCGTTTGGCTATATTATTAGACAACATACCTATAAAACGGAACAATCCGTTGTCTCCCCCTCTTTCTACCCTCTTTTATTTTTTACCAGTTTCTTACAGGGCTCGTCAGCTACCACTTGGTCGTCCCGACCAACTCTTTTTCTACCAGCCTCTTACAGTGCTCCGGCATATTACAATTTTTATGCCGGCAAGTGGGGAATAGTTTTTGATGTCTTCAGCCTTCTGATTACAATAAATGATGTTAAGGCAGCGACAACTAAGGAGGAGAGATGAATGATTGTAAAAGAAATGTACCATAGTTACGTTTGACTCTAACGAGTGTAGCTTTCTTAATTCCAAATGTGGTGATTTTTCTGGGAAGGTAATGTTGATATCTGTGATGTATGTTTTATCAGTTATATTCACTGTATTCAGAGTATTAATAGCAGTGGAGAATGCCCCTCTATGTATTTTACACGTGTATGAAACTGAGATTGGACCTTCAAATTATTTCAATTTATGACCCAATTCAGGACAGATAATAGATACTCTGTTGTTGTTGTTGTTGTTGTTGTTGTTGTTGTTGTTTTGTGGGAATGGGAAATGTGAAACTTCGTATGCTACTATATTATAGACATATTCGTAACTTGTGAAGCCTCACAAGATTTTTCGATGCTTCATGGATCATAAAAAGAAAAGCATGATCTTACAATACTTAATAAAGATGCTTTTATACATTGCCGTCATGATTGACCAAGGACCCAAGTCGCACAGGATTCCAATCCCAGGCATGCACCATACATATTAATATTATAAATGCAGTCTTGTCTGTAAAAAATTATTATATTGATAGTTCATATATAATATGATCAACATATTCCTGGCATTCTTCAGAACTCAAAGTTTCTCCAATAGAATGTATAGAGTGGATATCTTGTTTTTCTTCTTCATCAAAAAGAGTTGTTGTCTTATAGTCGTTATTGGTCACAATTATCATCATTATTAAGTACTATCATAGTTCTTTTTAAATCATCTACATGTCTAACTGACACTTCCCTAGTTTCTAAGTGTAAGATCTTGTATTCATTTCCACCTGCAAAATCAATTATTCTATATGGACCGGAGTATCTGGGTGAAAGTTTACTACTGATTGTATGCATTTTGGCCATGACCAAATCCCGCATTTGTAAATCTATTCTGTCTGCTATTTTATGTTGTTTCTTCATCTCTGTTACTATCCATCTAACATTTTTATCTTCCCTATCTATCTCGATAGATTCTCTTATCACAGATACTGCCTCTAAGTCTGGTCGATTTAAAATGGGATTAACTGTAATTTCACTAAGATTCCTATTTGAGATGTAATCATCTGTGTTTTACACTGGCTTCGGTTCTGCAATTAAGATTTCATATGGGAGAATTTTGTCTTCCCCGTAGATAGTAAAGTGTGGAGTTTCACCTGTAGCTGTATTGATTTGGTTATTGAGTGCACAAATAACACAAGGAATCCAATTATCCCAAGTCATACTATGCGGGCTTACCAAACCTCTACGACAAGTGATGATTTTCTTATTAAATCATTCTACAACTCTATTGCTCTGATGATGATTAACTTGAATATTAAAATTGTTTATCTTAAGTAACCTACATAACTCTTTCAAGACTCTGTTGTTAAATTGATTACCATTGTCTGAGACTAAGATCTTGGGAGTAGTAAAATTACAGATGATTTGTTTATATATTACTGAAGCAATTGTTTTAGCTCTCTTATTTGGAATGGGTTGTAAAATACATTATCTTGACAGACAATCAATTGCAACAAATACATATTCATACCCATTTTCAGACATAGGGAACTATATTGTATCTAAGCGAATTCTTTGCCAAGGTTTCTGTGGTATGGGATATGATAGCATAGGAGCAGATTAATGTGTATTTCCTTTTACCTTAGTACATTCCAGTGTGTAAGTAAATATCTCTCTTCATGCCTAGCCTAAGGTACTTAAGTTGTGCTTTTCTATATTTTTATCTTTTCCTGGATGAGAACTATAATCACTATCATAAAGTAATTTTAATATCTCTGGTACAAGAGTTTGTGAAATTACCAACTGATTCACTGAGCCCCTAGAAATATCCTTCCCACTTATGACTGTTTTTCTATACAAAAGTCCATTGCTTAAATGAAATTCTTCTATCTTATACCCCTTTGGTAGTTTTGGAGGAATACCTCACGGGTTCATCAAGTTCTGGGCTACTTTTTTCCAAGTCTGATCTCTTCTTTGTTCCCTTATTATCAATTCCTCATCTAATGTTACTAGTTCATTAATACTGCAGATAAAATTTATCAACCCTGTCGTTGGTTGGTTAATATTCCTAGATAGTGCATCTATTGCAACGTTCTTCCTACCTGGAATGTATTCAAATGTAATCTCGTAAAATTGAAGTGTAGTAACCCACCTGGCTAATCTGCCTCTAAGATTCTTACGTTTGAATAAGTTCTGAATAGCTGTATGATCAGTCAACGCTCTGATTAGAAATCCCAGTATCATATCTCTAAAAATCTCTAGTGAATATATCACTGCCAATGTTTCTCTTTTTGTAATGGAACAGCTTCTCTCTGCACTATTACAAAGTCTCTTTCTTGCACTAATATGCCTCCTAAACCTACGAGTATGCCTGACGCATCATTACATAGAATGAACTCTTTATCATAATTAGGAAAAATGAAAACTGGAGAACTAGTAAGTTTATCACACAACTTGTCAAAAGCATGTTGTTGTTCAGGTCCCCAAATGAACTTTGAATCTTTCCTCAACAAAAATCTTAATGGATAAGCTATATCCGCATATCCTTAACAAACTCCCTATAATACCCTGTCAATTCCAAGAAACTACTATTTTTTTCTACATTGTTTGGTATTGGGTAGTTCTTTACTGGTTCTACTTTGAGTTCACTGTACTAAGTCTATGTCTATCTAACTTATGTCCCAAATAAATGACACTGTCTTGCAGAAAGTTACATTTTTTAAGTTTCACGTTCAACCCTGCTTCAACTAGCCTTAAGAATACCAAATCTAATTTCTTAAAGTGCTCAGTTGCTGTTTAGGAAACTATTAAAATATCATCTAGAAATACACTGGCTGTGTTAATTAATTTTATATAAATTAATAGACTGTTTCATGACCTAAATGGTATTCGTTTGAACGCGTAGTTCCCCGTTGTTGTAGAAAATCCTGTATAATATCGAGAATATTCATGCATCTCTATTTGTCAGGACGCTGATTTGATATTTGTAGTGCTAAAATACCAATTCTCGATTCCCAAACTATGATGAATATCTGCTAATACCGGTAACGGCAGTCAATCAGGTATTGTCTGTTTATTCAATTCACTGTAGGCAATAACTGAATACATGGTATCATCTGCTTTTTGGCACCATAATCAATGGGAAGTTTCATTCACTTTGACTGGGTTCTATGAGACCCTGTGATAACATTTCAGTGATCAATTTATCTACAATGGCTAGGTTGGAATGTGGTAATTGAGTTTCTATTTTTATTTTGTTCTGAAGTTCTAAAAGACTTGTTTTGTCCAAGACGTCCCCCGGGAAAGCAATTGCTTTATTGTGCTTCACTAGTAATGCAACTAAACTTGATTTTAACTCAGGACAGCCAGTAGACTGTCGTTGACTCTTATATTTCTCCCCCCTCCCCCAAATATGTTTCTTCCTCTATTAAACAGATTGGTGAAATTTGTAATTCCACCTGGCCAGGACTCTCATATAAAATATTAATGGGTCTTGGACAGACTTGAAAAACATAAGAACATAAGAATGAAGGAGACTGCAAGAGACCATAAGGCCTACACTAGGCAGCTCTGTATCCATCACCACCTGTCATCCCCAACTGATAGTTTCAGCGCTTACTACATGGTTACTACGTTTATTCCATTCGTCGACCACCCTATTAGTAAACCAATTCTTGACTATTTCCTTCTTAAATCTAAATTTATCCAGTTTGTAACCATTACTGCGAGTCCTGCTCTGTTGTTTTAATATGATGACCTTGTTTGCATCACCCTTATTAAAGCCTTTGATCCACTTGAACACCTCTAGTAGATCACCCCGCACTCTGCGTCTTTCCAGAGAGTTTAAGTTAAGGTGCTTAAGCCTCTCTTTGTAAGGCAAATTTCTGAGTCTATGTATCATTTTGGTCATTCTTTTCTGTACTGATTCTAGTGAATTGATGTCCATTCTGTAGGACGGAGACCAAAACTGTACCGCATAGTCAAGGATGGGTCTAACTATCGCTAGATAGAGTTTAATAATTACCTCTGCACTTCTATTCGTTACCGTCCTAGCAATGAAACCTAATGCTCTGTTTGTTTTATTCCTGGTGCTAATGCACTTTCCTGGTTTTAAGGTCCGGACTCACTAGAACTCCCAAGTCTCTCTCGCACTCAGTTTTCTCTAAAAGCGTGTTATCTAAGCTGTATCTATTTTCGGGGTTGTGTAGCCCTACGTTTAACACGCTACACTTAGAGATATTGAAGTTCATTTGTTATTTCATCGACCATATGAACAATTTGTTAAGATCATCCTGCAGAATTTCTGCGTCGTCTCCTGACCTAATTAGGCGTCCTCTTTTAGTGTCGTCCGCAAACTTACTAATATCACTATTTATCCCATCGTCTAAGTCGTTTATGTACAAAATGAACAACAAGGGACCCAAAACCGAACCCTGTGAGACCCCACTACTAACATTGCCCCACCTAGATTTTACTCCACTTATGGTGACCCGCTGTTTTCTGTTACTAATCCAAGCCCTACTCCATTCTAGCAGTTTTTCTCCTATGCCATGGGCTTTGATTTTATTTAGTAGTCTCTGATGTGACATCTTGTCGAACGCTTTGCTAAAGTCAAGGTAAATAACATCGTAATTATCATTGTTATCTGACGCCTTATAAAATTTAAAGTAAAATGATAGAAGATTAGTCACACATGACTTACCCTTGGAGAAACCATGCTATGTATCACATATCAAATTATGTCTTTCTATGTGTTCTCTGAGTCTATTTACTATTACTGATTCAAGCATTTTTCCTGTAAAAGATGTCAAACTGATTGGCCTGTAGTTGCATATAAACGATCTATCTCCCCTCTTAAAAAGAGGAACAACGTTTGCCTGCCTCCAAGCAATAGCCACAAAACCAATGTCTACCGGTTTATTAAATATTTCAGTCAAATGGTCGCAGATTTCAAATTTACACTCCTTAAGCATTCTTGGAAAAATTTCGTCTGGACCCGGGGATCTGCTTGAATACTTCTTTACTAATGCTGATATTAGATAGACTACTTTCTTCACCCCCTCTGAAAATCGGATTGCAGTCAAGTACTTTATCTAGCCTCTCATTAGTAAACACCGATAGATAATAATTGTTAAACTCCTCACTTATTTTTTCCTCCGATTTTATCATGACATTTTCACCGTTTTTAATTGGTCCTATTATTTCTTTACTTTTTGTTCTATAGAGATGAGAGAAACCCTTTGGGTTGGATCTTGCTTGACTGGCAACCTTAATTTCATAATTACTTTTCGCTGCACGTGTATTATTTTTAACCAGCTTTGCCATTTACTTATATCTTTATCTAAGGTGTGATTCCCGGTTTTTTATTTTTACGTAAAGTCCTCTTTTCATTCCGATCTCATGTTTCAATCTGTCCGTCATCCATTTGGGAGTATTACTATTTTTCCGTATTTACTTCAGGGGGATAAATGTATTTTGTGCATTAATAATTAGATCAGTTAGATTACTATACATTTCATTCAAATTGCTGACCTGTCTGTTGAGCCCCCGCCCCCAAGTGGTCTGACCCAAGGTATGCATATTACCCTCTGTGATCCGACCCCTGGTTAAGTATCGAGACCTGCCCCCCCCCCCACCGTCGACAATGACCGAAACGTCCGTATAACATTTCATATTCAATTTCAAATAGGTTTTTATATTGTCAAAATTTGCTCTCCTGAAGTCTGGTACTTGGACGTTATTCGTACCTTTTAATTCTTCCCAAATAATATAAAATCTTATTTCCTGATGATCGCTAGAGCCTAGACTATCTCCCACTTTTACGTTACTCATTAGGTGCTCATTATAAGTTAAAAGTAAGTCCAGAGTATTTTCTCCCCTCGTAGGATCGGTAATCACTTGTTTTAGGAAATTATCCTGCACCACATCTAGGTATTTCTTTGTTTCGTGATCTCCTATTAAAGTTTCCCAGTCAATGTTTCTATAATTAAAATCTCCCATAATCACAACGTTTTTGTACTGGAACGCTCTATGAATTTCATGAATCAAGGAATCAGTCTGCTCAATGCTGAGGTTAGGAGGTCTATACAAGAAGCCAATAACAACTGTCTTATTCTTGGCTATAATCTCTACCCAAATAGATTCCGTATAGTCCTCTTCCTTAATCGAATTGTTGATAATACAGTTTACTGTATTTTTAACGAAAAGTGCTACACCTCCCCCACCACTGCCAACCCTATCCTTGTGAAAAAAGTTATATCCTTCTATTTCGATTTCCGGAAGGAAATGTTTATCAGCCATGCTGAGCAAGGATTTAGTAATAGCTATAATATCGAAATTCTCTACGCATGCTTTACCTCGCAGCAAATCAATTTTGTTAATTATGCTTCTGCTATTTGTACAGTAAACTTTAAGTTTATCTTCCCTCCACCTGCTTTGGTGATTCTTTTCGCAGCCCCTCTCTAAGTTGTTTCTATTGCCTAAACTATATTCCGATACTTCCCCCCTACACCCTCGTAATCTACCCGAAGAAACCCTGTAGGATGCCTACTTCTCGCTCATTATATGTACCTTTTCTTAAGACTTTCTTTATTGAAAGTACTAATCACTAATATTTCTTCGTTGTTCTTGCGTGTCTTATAAATCCCCGAGTCCAATTTCAAATATTTTATCCTAATTGATTCTGGGATGGTTAAAATTTCGGAGTCAACAGTGACTCCTTTTAACTGCATATCTACTCTGTTAATTGCTCTTAAATACAATAGTGTTGTCCTTATTACACCACCTTCCACAATTAGCAAAGTTTCATTTGAAGTTAATGAATTCTGATTAACTTCTGGGATTTCTTGAACATCTGAGTTGTGTTCACTATGTGTATCTTTTTCTTCCTCTTATGTTATATGTTCTTGGATAGACCGCCCTGCCCCGCTACTATCCAATCTATCATTTTTATCTTCCCCATCTCTCTAGATAGGTTCTCTTATCACAGATACTGGCTCTAAGTCTGGTTGAATTAAAAATAGGATTAACTGATTTCACTAAAATCCCTAACTCAGCCGGACATATAATCATGCTCTCTTTTCTCATAGTTGCAAATTCTATCAATAAGTCTCATGGAAAGACAGATTCTTCTAGAAATGTTACCGGAATGTGCAAGTGCTCATTTTATACAAAATAACATCTAAGTCATACCTGATATTTTTAACTAACTTCCTGTTACTCTTTGCAATGAGTAATGGATTGGTTCCAAGATTTTCACTCCCGGTTTCAATTGGTTTAAAACTTTGCTGGTTATAACTTCTACTACAGATTCCGTATCAATAAATATTTGAATAGGTCTATTGAATACTTTACCCGCAATGATGAGTCCTACATAAGTCCTTCCAACTGTTATAGTAGATTTATTTTTTCTTTTGTGTTCTTGTTCTCTTTCTCATCACTATCTAGTGCACTATAATATATATTTGTCACTCTAGTATTAGCTCTGTAGTGTTGTTTTATTCTGTATCTGGGGGTTTTCCTTTGGTATTCCTCCACAATCCAGTGTTCTTTGCCCTACTCTTATGATACAAACAGAAAGGTGGGTTTCTAGAATGATACTCATCATGACCCTCATATTTGCAGTTCCTACAAATAATCTCATAATAACACTCTCGTGCTATATATCCCAATTTGTTACAATTATGGCACTCAAGTCTAGCATTCCTTGAAGTGCTTTTAACTCTATGTTCAGATCCTATGTTTCTGTAACCACTCCTAGAGCTTCTAGATTCTTTCTTTTGTTGCATTCCTAATGTCATGACATATTGAGTAATTGTTTTACTTTCTTTATAACCTTGTAAAAGATAATCTATCTCCCCTAAGTCTATTGTTTCTTTAAGATCCCTGTATTGCTTTTCTGCAGTCATATCGTCAATGTTGTATACCAATAGTGCAAATGTAATTAACTTAGTAACCTGAGAAAATTTTAACTAGTCACTAGATCTACTTTCTATCCAGTCTGAATCTTTCAACATAGAAAACATGTCCTTAGACCATCTGTCTATTTTTGCTAAGTATTCTGTGTTTGTTTCATTTACTTTTGTTGTCTCTATCATTCTAACCAAGGACCTGATAGGATCCAGGTCACACTTTGTTTTAAAGTGTTTAATGAATTATTTATTTTAGTCATCATATCTTTTTACATTTTCCATTTGGTGATAACATATTATAAGCCTAGATCTGCCCTTCACAGGATCTACGTTTTATTTCGATATTTCTATTTTTTCCCTTTCATCTATTATGTTTCCTGTCACTATTAGTGTATCAATTCTATTAATGAATTTATATTCCCCTACTAGATTTTCTTCCCCCCGAAAACTTTGAGGCATTTGACTGCAAGGTAATAACTTCATTGCGGAGAACTTCCGTGACCATCCTAACTATAATTGTAATCAAATGCATATGAATTTCTACCTTCTCTGTTGATAATGTCGATTTCAATCGACTCTTTCAACTTGTAGTCGTCTTTCAACACGTACGGGCGCGCACCTTAGCAACACATCATCCTTGTCATTGTAGTCGTCTCTCTCCTTTACTAGCTTGTTGCTTTGAGTTCGTGAGTAGTTCCTTGCGTTTTCCTTGCAGGTATTGCGTGCGATAAATGCTTGGCCGCACCAATTATAGTCGTACCAAAATCTTTAGGTGTAGTCTTAGTTGCGTGCGTTGACTGTTTCTCTTCGGAGACGTTTTAGTAGCGTACGTTGAGCGCTTTTCTTCGGAGACGCTTTAATTGTGTGCGTTCTTATCTCACCGCTGTAACCACTGTCACCTCTTTGTAACCCACTGTTAGTCCTGCCACCACTGTAGCCACTGTAATCGCCCTTGTGGTCCTCTCTTTTGGATGAAGCAACTCACTTCTTTCACTTATAATCTTCTGTCTAGGCGAATGAAAATGTATTCTTCTTCTTATATATCTTTCTTCCGTTAATTCTTATACAGCGTGCTCTCGAAGTTTTGGCAAAGGAAAACCCCCGAGAGCACGTATGTAAGATCCTACGTGAGCTTTGTAGTGACATACTGATTTTCTTAGTTCAATGATCTTTAAATTTATATGCTCCTCCCCAAAGGAACGAGACCTTACAATTGAACTTTCTCCTCCTCCACCCTTCCACCACTCAGAATCTTTGTTTCAAGTCTATACAGCAAAATTGTTTAATTAGAATAATATCGAGTCTCTGCATAATTCTCACTTAGTTTACAAAGGAATGTCATATCAGCAATACACTTGAGCTCGGCTCTTGTTTATGAATAATGATTTTATTACCAACACAAGGCGGAAAGCGGACTCAGGCAGCTCGTTCGGCTATATTATTAAACAACATACCTATGAAATGTTACAACCCGTCTTTTATCCTTCTTTCTGCCCTATTTTCTATCAGCCTCTTACACAGGCACTTTTACGATTGACGTGTTATGGCACCTTCTTATCGCTGGAATACCTTCAGTATCATATGACACAAAACAGAAGCTTATTCAGGCACCCATGGAGATTGTAACACGGTACTGAATAATGCAGCCTTGATCGCTATGTAGTTTCTGTTACAATTAATATGACTGGTGATTAGCATTATACTGAGGTATTGCTAGAACAATACCAATATTTTATTATACCGTCCACCAGAAAATAAAATACATGAAAACGGACGGCGAACTTTAGAACCTAGCTTTACTTACAGTAAAGATGTTCATGCTAATAATTATAATCACAGCAGTAACACAGAGTCCACACCTAAGCAACTATAAAGCTCACACCAACCTTGGAGATGTCAGTTATTTATATATATATGCATATATATATATATATATATATATATATATATATATATATATATATATATATATATATATATATATATATATATATATACTTTGTTAAATACAACAACATTTACACAATTATTAATTTCCTTTCTAATGTTCTCAAATTTTCTGATGATTGTTCTCGTTTTCGGAGGATGGGCAAAAACAAACCGGCCATAATCTTCCATTTCAATTAACGTTTCGACTACATGGGGTCATCTTCAGAATGTTACAAATAAGTCTAACACAGTTTACACAGTTACATATTAAACAATGACAGAAAAGTACAGAGAACTAGTGATTACATACTGGCTGAGGGAGAGGGGTTCGGCGCGTTGACGTACGTGAAGTAATACGCCGAGAGGGAGGAGGGTGGTGAGAGGGAATTAGAGAGAGAGGGGGTAGGAGTACAATTCGGGTCACCTCATGGGTGACATGCGGAGGGGAAGGAAGAGAGGTCGGAAGATGAGATTTTGTCCTAGAACAAGCATTAAAAAGAGGTATACTGGAAATCATATTGGATTGAGTATTGATGGCAGGGGCTTGTTCCCTTATAAGGATAGCTTCCAACATTTTCAATTCCTTTAACTTGTTGCATTGTGTGACTATCCTGGTGTTACTGACGATGGTCTCCCTATCAATTTCGACATGATGGTGTTGTTGATGGACTCCACCATCAACAACGACTCCATGTAGTCGAAACGTTAATTAAAATGAAAGACAATGGCCTGCTTGTATTTACCATCCTCCAAAAACGAGACCAATTATTAGAAAAATTGAGAACATTAGGAAGAAAGATAATAATTGTGAAAATGCTGTTGTACTTAACAAAGTATGTATCAGTGAAAACCTGCGTCCTAAGTGTGTGTATATAAATAAATATATATATATATATATATATATATATATATATATATATATATATATATATATATGTATATTTACATATATGATATATATCACAACTTATACATATATATATATATATATATATATATATATATATATATATATATATATATATATATAGTGAATGCAGTTTGATCAAATCTAGTAAAGGGATAAATGTAAACCTCCATCAAGGTCTGTGCAAACTGAAATATTATTTATGCAAATAGATATCGAACCTGTTTAAATTGTAAAAAGTATACCAGTTGTGAGCAATTGTCCCAATTGTTTGTTTATTACCACACTGGTGACTCCAGTAATGACTGCGTAGACTACATATATAAAACAACTACTATATAGAGATTAAGGACTACATATACAATAAAGAGAAGAATTACCATATTATAACACATATACTAACTATATTAAAAGTAACTATTAGTAAAGAGAAAAATTACTACATATACTCCCCCGCAAGAGTGGAGCATCTGAAAAAGAAAAGGATTAATAGTAGAAGTCTGAACAATCACAAAAGCAAATGGTTCTGCTCAAATGGGTCGTGCAGGGAAGGACGGGAGGGGAGAGGATGGAAGGGGAAAAGGTAATAGAGCGGTCAAGGTCACTGGTATCAGCTGTGAGCGGCAGTGGACTCGGATGGGTGACGTCAGTCGTGCTCGAAGTGGCCGAGTCAGTGACGTCAGGCATGAGGTACGTCGGGGACGACATCCAGACGGGGCTTAATTCAAGTAGAAATAGGAAGGAAAGCTGGCTTTAATCGATCTATGGAAACCAAGGTTTCGCCCTGAGGGAGACTAAGGCTGAAGTACTTAGGTTCACGTCGAATAACGTCATAAGGACCAGAGTACGGAGACTCCAAAATCTTATGGATTCTGTCAAGCGTCCGGCCCGTCACCCTGCTAGGCATCATTATCGCAATCCGGCCCGAGGAACTCCCAGTAAAAGGAGAGAAAAAAAATCCAATAAATATTGTTTTCAAATAAATAAATTTAATTATTGAATTACTTTATATTTCGGTAGTAATAGCAGTAGCAGTAGTAGTAGTAGTAGTAGTAGTAGTAGTAGTAGTAGTAGTAGTAGTAGTAGTAGTAGTAGTAGTAGCAGTAGTTGTAGTAGTTGTTGTTGTAGTAGTAGTAGTAGCAGTAGTATTAGTGGTAATACCAGTAGTAGTAGTAGTAGTAGTAGTAGTAGTAGTAGTAGTAGTAGTAGTAGTAGTAGTAGTAGTAGTAGTAGTAGTAGTAGTAGTAGTAGTAGTAGTAGTGCGAAAATAGAACACGTATGAAAACAGTAATAATATGGAGTAGTAGTAGTAGTATGTAGAAATTTAAGCTAGATCAGATTAGCGAAGAACTAGAAAAGCCAAAGTTTACACTAAATTCTGCTCAACTTTTAATGGGGTTTTCAAAATTGCAAACACAAATTTATTTGAATATGAATGTTAGAATCTGAATGTTTAATTAAATACAGTCAACGAAATAACTTTATTTATTGAGCATAATTGTCTTGTCTAACATACCAAACTTGCTTCACTGGAAGAGATCGCAGGTTCGAGAAAAAAACAAAAAACACTCAGCAATTGTTGGAAATATTGGATTTATAAAGTCAACTTCCAACATTATCGTTCTTGAGAATATTCTGTCGTCAGCAATCGTCAAATTTCATTCCTCAAATCGAGTTCAAAGTCAACTGCCACATTCATTACTCGTCAACCGTGTATTATCGAATGCAAGCTTCAAATACAGTTCAAGTCGTCATTTGTCAATTTCTCAAATTTTCACAAACCTTCTGTGTGATATATTGGACGGTGTCTTCAGCTTATCGTTGAGGTCAGACAATCATGTAATTAAAATCTGCCAAACAACATCCGCTGGCAGATACTGTTTTGTCAACTCTGTCACTGTGAAACCGGTGGATACACTCAGCCCATACGGTGCACTGCATCGTCCACCAAGAGTCCCTGTGCTCAAAGTCTGCCAACCTCGTTGATGTCATGTCTTTCGTGGTGAAGGTCGTCAACTCCATCTTCTCCCACAGCCTTAACCACCGTCAGTTCCAGGTACTGATGGACGAGGTGAACAACCTGCTCTTCTGTGAGGTACTCTGGCTGAGTCGTGGAGCCATGCTCTCTCGTTTATGCGACCTACAGCAGGAGATTGCCACCTTCCTTGGGGATGATAGCTAGTAGTACGCATATGGTGGAAACCAATTATAGACGAAAGCTCAGAAAAAAAGTCCGCTTTCGAACTGGGAGCCTCTATCCGTGATGGCATGAAGTGGAACACCGAAACGGCATATCCAACCACTTACAAAAGATATTGTTACTGAAGTGGCAGTGGTGTAAATGAGGGGAATCGTTTCAGTCCAACGAGTCGCTCTGTCGATGCAAGTCAACAAGTATGTGTATGGGAGGGGATAAGGATAGTTAAGAAGGGTAGCAGGTGACAGCGGTCCAACAGTATCAATGTGCACCGACTAGAAGCGTTCAGTAGTAGATATAGGGGAAACAGGGGACGAGGTGTGGCGCGTAGTCTTAGCCTGTTGACATTTAAAGCATTCTCTGACAAATTTCTTTACATCTTTGTCAATGTATGGCCAGAAGTAACGTTGTTCCATAAACTTAGAGGTGGACTGAACACTAGGATGGGAAAGGTTAGGCTAAAAAGAGACTACGTCATATCGTACGGATAACAGAACAAAAGGTCGAGGAGTCTTAGAAGAGGTATCACACCAAAGTGTCAACTTAGAGGGTAAGGTGAACTTAGATGGTCTAGGTTTATAGCGTCAACAGTGTTGGCTCCACTACTATTCGCCCTTGTTGGAAGCGGCCAGCCTGAAACGAGTGGTAGGGAGAGAAGTTATGGGAGTTTTTTTTTTTTGTTTTTTTTTTTTTTTACAAAAAGGAGAGTCAGAACACACCATTGAATTTGCCATGGTATGATTCCCTTGGGCACACTTGGAATGAGCACTTCCGTACTCTGTGCCGACGGCTGGTGGTGTTCTCGTCGGAATGTACCTGTCAGAACATAAGTTCATCGCGGTGTATTTACCCTTACACACACTTAGGATGAACACTTCCGTGCTCAGTGCTAACGGCTGCTACTATTCCTTAAAGGACAACTATCTTCCAGACGAATAGCTAGGATATTTAAAGTCAATCCCATGACTGATCTGTTTATTGAAAATGCCGATGATACTATCTACAACAATGATGGTGGAATTCTTCTTTCTTTGATTTTAGTGTACAATAATTTATAACCTTTGTACAATATGTATATATTCTTGTTACAGAATATAGAGGAATTTTTTTTTTTTTTACAAAATAAATAAAGTTGTTGGAGTGAATATATATATTTATGTAAATATATATTAATCAAATGCGTGCCGTGCTACTGGGTGACCATAGTCTTAACCCGTACTTTGCGATCACGAGTCTTTAAGAGGACACTCCACGTGTTGGCTACAGAACACTACATGCTTGAAAGTCTACAATTTATCATCTGTTTCCTGACTTTGAGCGATACCACTCAAATCAAAGACATCGAGTGACACAAGAAAGGTGGGGGTGTTCTGTTGTATGTTAAAAACAATGTTTATGCCTGTGTTTTAGAGAAAGTGAAACAGGATGCATATGATAGTTTGTGGGTAGAATTAACACAAACAAATGGACAAAAAATCAATGTCGGTGTAATATATAGTCCAAAAACATTATCATTAGCAGACAAAAAACTGTTGTATCAAGAACTGTCTAGTTTCTGCAACTGTAAATTATCGATAATGGGTGATTTCAATTTTACTGACATTGATTGGATGACCCTTGAACATGGCCACATAGATAGTCACGTGATAGATTTTCTTGATGACATTTACTTAGTTCAGCATGTAAAAGATCCCACAAGACATGGAAACTTACTCGATCAATTGATCACTAGCCGTGAAAGCATGGTAACCGATGTAGAAGTTGGTGAAACTACTACAAGTAGCGATCACAACTTAGATTCAAACTGCTAAAGAAAAATTAGAATAGATACTTGTGTATCTAAAATATCCGATTTTAGTAAAGCTCAGTTCATAGGACTACGTCAGGAGCTTCAGCTTACAGATTGGGAGGCAAAATTAAGTGAAAGACCTGTAGATCAGATGTGGAAAATATTTCAAAATACGCTTACTGAGATGATTCATACTTACATCCCGTTTAAGGATAGACGCCTCCCAAATCAGGCTCGCCCAAAGTGGCTGGACAAAGAAATTAAAAAAGTATTGCTAAAACGAGACAGGCTTATAAGAGATACAAGTGCTTGGAGGAACCTAATGACTATCAAAGTTATGTAGCAATAGAGAGAGATTTAAAAAAGACAATAAAAAAAACGAAAACGGCAATACGAAATGAATATTGCTGCTAAATCCAAAGAGAATCCCAAAGAATTCTATAGTTACATTAGGAATAAAAAGGTTATTAGGAATCACATCTGCTGACGGTCAACTTGAGTACACAAACAAAGGAATGTGTGATATTTTAAACAACTATTTTAGCTCAGTATTCAAAAACGAAACACCTCAGAGTGAACTCCAAACTGAAACCTGTGAAAAATCTAGGGTGAACTTACTCACTACGGTAACTATAAAAAAAAAAATGAAAGGTGTATAGAGAAAATCAAAATTAATAAAACGCCAGGGCCTGACGATTGTCATCCAAAGATCTTAAAGGAAATGAAAAATGAGATTGTTGTTCCATTAGAAATTATTTTCAAGAAATCCATCGTATTTGGAGATGTCCCAAGATAATGGAAGCAAACCAACGTTATTCCCATATTCAAAAATGGTGACAAAAAGAAACCAAATAACTACAGGCCTATAAGTTTGACTTCAATCGTAGGAAAAGTGATGGAAATTATCATCAGAGATGCTATCGAACATCATTTAGAAAGTAACTGTTTGATAAATGATAGCCAGCATGGATTCAGACGGAAACGTTCTTGCGTGACCGACTTACTCGAATTCTACAACACAGTCATCTCGAATTATGACAAAAGAAAACATATAGATTTAATATATGTAGACTTTGTAAAAGCTTGATACTGTCCCTCACGAAATGCTACTTACTAAATTAGCCTCACACGGAGTAAGTGGTAGCCTATTAAGTTGGACTAGAAATTGGTTGAATAATCGAAGAACAGAGTTGTTTTAAATGACAAAACTTCTAGATGAAAATTGTTATGAGTGGAGTTCCTCAGGGTTCCGTTCTTGGGCCACTTCTATTCATAGTATATATATAAATGACTAAAATCTATTGTTTCCAAAATTGCTGATGATACAAAATTGTATGGAATGACAAATGACCACTAAAATCAATTAGATATTCAAGGAGATTTAGATAAATTACAGCAATGGTCTGAAAAGTGGCTAATGATATTTAACACAAGTAAATGCAAGGTAATGCACATATGTAAAAATAACAGTAAGTACGATTACAAGTTACAGTATTTGGAGATTCGTCAACAAAAGTGGATAGTGAAAAGGATCTTGGTGTGATTATTAACGATCTCTAATCATCTAAATAGTGTATTTCAGGCTCTGAGAAAGCAAATAAGATTCTAGGACTGATTGCGCGATCTTTTGAATTCAAAAGCCCATTTCTCATTAACAAGCTATATAAATCGTTAGTTCGTCCACATTTGGAATATGCTGTTTCCGTATGGTCACCGAATCTCATTAAAGACATTGACAGATTGGAAAAAGTACAACAGCGAGCCACAAAACTGATTCCAAATATCAAAAATAAATCATACGAAAATCGATTAAAACATATGAATCTGTTTTCCCTAAAAAGGCGTAGACTCAGTAATGACTTGATACAGGTCATTAAGATTCTAAAGGGGACTGACAATATGAAAAGTGACAAAATTTTCACACTGAATGAGAATCCGACAAGAAATAATGGTCTCAAACTGTCAGGAAATAGATTTAATTTGGAAGTTGGTAGAAACAACTTCGCCAACCGTGTAGTTAATGAATGGAATAAACTTTCTGCAGAGGCAGTGCAATGTAGTTCAGCTCGAAGCTTTAAGATTCGTTTAGATAAACATCTAGGCAAGATGCTGTAATGATGGCATTATTTGTCTGTATATTATTTGCTTGATTTTCATTCATTAATATTTATCTGTCAATTTATTATTATCTATTATTACCTGCTTGTTTATTATCTAACTACACCTACGTATTTATTGATCTTATTTACTATTATTTATATTATTATATTTTTATCTATTTATCATTATTATATTTTTTTCGCATCCGACCTGATTATGGATCATAAGGTCCCTTGTCGGCATGCTCCGCATTTGTAATCCTTTGTAATGTGTGTGTATACATATATATGTACATTATATATATATATATATATATATATATATATATATATATTATATTACAAAGGATTACAAAGGCGGAGCATGCCGACAGGAGACCTTTTGATCCATATCTAGGTCTTATGCGAAAAAAAAATAATATTAATAATAAAACAATAAATAAAAACTATAATAATGGGTGCAAGTGTAGCAGGAAAAGGTGGAGTGAAGGTGGAGTTAGAATGTAGATTGAGAGAAGCGAGTAAATGCCTTGGTGGTTTAAAGAGTGTAATGAGCAATAGACATTTGGGAATGGATGCGAAGAGGAGACTGTATGTGATTGTGCCAACAGCACTGTATGGGGCAGAAACGTGGAACATAAGAGAAGAAGAGAGAAGGAGTTTGAATGTGTTTGAGATGAGGTGTCTGAGAAGTATGGTGGGGGTTACTAGGCTGGATAGAGTGAGAAATGAGGAGGTGAGGAGGAGAACAGGGGTAAAAAAGGATTTGGGAGATAGGGTTGATGAAAGAATATTAGGATGGTTTGGACACATGGAAAGAATGAGTGAAGAAAGACTAGTAAAAGAGGTATGGAAGGCAGATGTGGAGGGAGTGAACATGAGGGGACGTCCTAGGATGAGGTGGATGGATGGGGTGAAGGGGGCTTTGGGGAAGAGGGGAATGTCTGTTGAGGAAGGAAGGGAGAGGACGGAAGACAGAGGTGAGTGGAGAATGGTTGTATATGGATGATGTTGTGACTGCATGAGGAGGAATGGGCGGGGGGGTGGGGGTGGGGTAGTATGTGTGAGTAAATTTTGACGCAGCCCGAAGGGATTTCTCCCCGTCCTCGCCTTATATGCAAAGGGGGACGGAGAGGGGGGGTCGCCGATTAAATGAAGCGGCCTTGCTGTGGATGTGCTGTGTCTTGCGACACTGCTTCTGACCCAGGGCGGTGGGCAGGGTGCAGGGATGACCCGTCATCCAGGAGGTGCTCAGATGAGAGGAAGGGTGGGAGGGGTGTGGAGGGTATTTAGGGATGAAATGGGTGGGAGTGTTTTTATGCCTTTCCCTTTTTGGCTACCTCCCTTGGAAGGGGGAAAAAGCCTTGGTATATGTATGTATGTATAATAATGTAAATAACAAATAAAATACATAAATAAATGCATAGGTATAGTTAAATAATAAACAAACAGGTAAATAGTAAATAATAATAAATGGACATATAACTAATAATAAATGAAAATCAGACAGACAAATGATAACAAAACAAAACAAATAATATAAGATAAATCATAATCATTACAGCATCTTACTTAGGCATATATCTAAATGATTCTTAAAGCTTCGAACTGAACTACATTGCACTACCTGTGCAGGAAGTTTATTCCATTCATTAACTACACGGTTGGCAAAGTTGTTTCTACCTACTTCCAAATTGAATCTATTTCCGGATAGTTTGAGACCATTGTTTCTTGTCTGATTCTCATTCAATGTGAAAATTTGGTCACTTTTGATGTTGTCAATTCCCTTTAAAATCTTAAAGACCTGTATCAAGTCACCTCTGAGTCTACGCTTTTTTAGGGAAAACAGATTCATGTGTTTTAGTCGATTTTCGTATGATTTATTTTTGATATTTGGAATCAGTTTTGTGGCTCGTCGTTGTACTTTTTCCAGTCTGTCAATGTCTTTAATGAGATTCGGTGACCATACGGAAACAGCGTATTCCAAATGTGGACGAACTAACGATTTATATAGCTTGCTAATGAGTGATGGACTTTTGAAATCAAAAGATCGCGCAATCAGTCCCAGAATCTTATTTGCTTTCTCAGAGGCTGAAATACACTGCTTGGATGATTTGAGGTCGTTACTGATAATTACGCCGAGATCTTTTTCACTATCCACTTTTGTTAACGAATTTCCAAATAACTTGTAATCGTACTTACTGTTATTTTTACCCATGTGCATTACCTTGCATTTACTTGTGTTAAATTTCATTAGCCACTTTTCAGACCATTGCTGTAATTCATCTAAATCTTCTTGAATATCTAATTGGTTTGAGTGATCATTTGCCACTCCGCACAGTTTTGTATCATCAGCAAATTTGGAAACAGTAGATTTTAGTCCATGGTCTATATCATTCATATATATTATGAATAGAAGTGGCCCAAGAACGGAACCCTGAGGAACTCCACTTGCAACACTTTTCCATCCAGAAGTTTTTCCATTTAAAACAACTCTCTGTTTTCGACCATTCAACCAATTACTAGTCCAACCTAATAGGCTACCACTTATTCCATGCAAAGCTAATTTAGTAAGTAGTCTTTCGTGTGGGACGGTATCAAAAGCTTTTGCAAAGTCTAGATATATTAAATCTATATTGTTTCTTTTGTCATAATTCAAGATAACTGTGTTGTAGAATTCGAGTAAGTTAGTCACGTAAGAACGTTTCCGTCTGAAACCATGCTGATTATTTATCAAACGGTTACTTTCTAAATGATGTTCGATAGCATCTCTGATGATAGTTTCCATTATTTTTCCTACGATTGAAGTCAAACTTATACGCCTGAAGTTATTTGGCTTCTTTTTGTCACCTTTTTTGAATATGGGAGTAACGTTAGCTAGCTTCCATTCACTTGGGACATCTCCGGATATGATGGATTTCTTGAAAATAATTTCTAATGGAACAACAATCTCATTTTTCATTTCCTTTAAGATTCTTGGATGCCAACCGTCAGGCCCTGGTGTTTTATTAACTTTGAGTTTGTCTATACACCTTTTAATTTTTTCTTTTGTTATATTTACCGTAGTGAGTAAGTTTACCCCAGAATTTTCACAGGTTTCAGTTTGGAATTCACTTTGAGGTGTTTCGTTTACGAATACCGAGCTAAAATAATTGTTTAAGATATTACACATTCCTTCATTTGAATATTCAAGTTGACCGTCAGCAGATAATAGTGGACCAATGTGATTCATAACAACCATTTTATCTCTAATGTAACTATAGAATTCTTTGGAATTCTCTTTGGATTTATCAGCGATGTTCATTTCGTAGTGTCGTTTTCTTTTTCTTATTGTGTTACGGGCGGGCTGGTATGTGAAGATACGTTACGTATAACGGATAAGTGCTTAAGAACCAGCTCACTTCTAGAAGCCACTGTAGGACTGAACTATCTGGTCAGGGCCTAGATAATTCGTAAGACTAGAAGTAAAGGTAACAAAGAAGATTCTAGGAAAGGAATATTAAACTAGCGATAAAACTAGTAAACGAAATTATTAATATGGAAAATATTTACAGGCAATCAACACAAAAGAGAATGGGCAGTAGGGTCAATGGGACCGTTACATGATTATAAGAATATGGAAATTATCGTTCAAATAAGAAACACAAGATACGTATACAATATGGTACTATCTAAGTACAAAGAGATCAGGAACATGCATCAAAATAAGTAACAAGTACAAATATAAGTAAAGTAATGTAATGTATATCAGACACGTAATGTAGGCAAAAAGGGTGATCACTTCACACCAATCGTCTCATGAGTCTAAACTTCCAGTTTTTATCAAGAGATAAGATATGCGAGAAAATGACGAGGAGTGAGCGATTTCCACCGCTTATATACCATTGGACCGGAAGCGGGATACTTCCGGGTGAGTGTGCGGGAGAGTGAAAGAGGGGGAGGAGGGTAAGTTAACACACGTCAACAGGGTAGTTTTAAGACCCTCGACTCGCTTGAACAATCTACTTATTTAGTAACTGTCAAATCTGTGCGCTCCGAACTATTCAGGATTTCGCTTGTCTGTTTGTTCTACAAGAGTGCGCACCTTTCTCCGCACGTAGGCAAGATTACATATAGTGGACGGGCGTTACTGCTTAACATTGTTACAATATATACATAGACAAGAAATATGAACATAGTTATGTAATACAAAGGAACACAATTCTATAACATAATTACACATATGACGTAATATCTAATATTACGTTACACCTCCACCGTTTGGGAAAGCTTTTCACTTTCTGTTGAAAAGCTATGTTCTAGAAAGGACGTCGGCTAAAACATTAAAGACGCCTTTTATATGATGAATTGTTAGATTAAAGGGTTGGAGAAATAAACTCCAACGTGTAAGTCTCGGATTCTTGTTTTTCATAGTCTGTAGGAACTTTAAGGGGTTGTGATCCGAATATACTTGAATGGTAGTTGAGGAACCCAGGTAGACTTCGAAGTGGATAAGGGCCTGGACCAAAGCGAGCGTCTCCTTCTCAATTGTTGAGTAGTTCTTCTGCGCAGGGGACAGCTTCTTGCTGTAGTAGGCGATAGCGTGAAGAACTTCATTGTGTTCTTGCAAGAGGGCGGCACCGATACCGGTGTCGCTGGCGTCGACTTGCAGAAGAAAGGGTCGTTGGAAATCGGGTGCCCTTAGAACTGGTGCGTTAGTGAGAAGGGACTTCAGGTTTTTGAAGGCCGTCTCACAGGTAGGTGTCCACACGAAGTCGTGGTCTTTTCTCAACAGGTCAGTCAATGGTTCTGCTACATCTTGTTTCTCAGATAAGTGTCCTACTTTTATCTGAAGATTTTGTAGTATCTGAGAGTTTTCCAAGGGAATCTCAGGAGGATTAGGCAGGTTATCAGGAGGCTCTTCCGATTCTATTGTGGTAGAGCTGTAAATTGGAATTGGATCTCTGGAATGATAAGGTTTTAAGGTATTTATGTGACAGAGACGGGAACTCTTTCTTCTGTCCGGAGTTCCGATTATGTAGTCGAGATCACTGGCTCTGGACAAGACTTCATAGGGTCCTTTGTATTTAGCCTGCAATGGATCTCCTGGTATGGGAAGATCAAGTAACACTTGGTCTCCTGGAGAGAAAGTTCTAAGTTTAGAATTTTTATCATACCGACCTTTCATTACTCGTTGAGCATTCGTCAAGTTCTCTCTTGCCAACTTCCAAGCTTCTAACAACTAGGTAGGTTATCAGGAGGCTCTTCCGATTCTATTGTGGTAGAGCTGTAAATTGGAATTGGATCTCTGGAATGATAAGGTTTTAAGGTATTTATGTGACAGAGACGGGAACTCTTTCTTCTGTCTGGAGTTTTGATTATGTAGTTGAGATCACTGGCTCTGGACAAGACTTCATAGGGTCCTTTGTATTTATCCTGCAATGGATCTCCTGGTATGGGAAGATAAAGTAACACTTGATCTCCTGGAGAGAAAGTTCTAAGTTTAGAATTTTTATCATACCGACCTTTCATTACTCGTTGAGCATTCGTCAAGTTCTCTCTTGCCAACTTCCAAGCTTCTAACAACTTCTCGGTGACCTGGGACACGTATTTCAAAGAAGGAACTGGTGGTTCTTCTTTCATCCATTGTTCATGAAGTATCTTTAGGGGACCACGGACTTCATGACCGAAGACTAATTCTGACGGGCTGAATCCAAGGCTTTCTTGAATTGTTGTTCGGGTGGCGAACAACAAAAAGGGGAGTCCGTCTTCCCAATTTCGAGTTTTCTCAGCACAGAAGATTCTTAACATTGTCTTGAGCGTTTGGTGAAAGCGCTCTAGAGCACCTTGTGATTGAGGATGATAGGCGGAGGAAGTTACATGATTTATACCTAGTGTTACAAGAGTTTCTCTAAACTTGTTGGAAAGAAAATTACTTCCTTGATCACTTTGAATGTTCTTGGGAAATCCTACCATAGTGAAATATTTCAACATTTCTCTGATTATGTTTTGAGCTTTAATATTTTTCAAAGGAATTGCTTCTGGAAAACGAGTGCTCATACACATGATTGTGAGAATGTACTGATTTCCTTTACTTGAAGGAGGTAAAGGTCCTACACAGTCAATAAGAACTTTTTTAAATGGCTCTTCCATTACAGGAATGGGATGGAGTGGAGCTTCTACAATTTTCTGGTTGGGCTTACTTACAAGTTGACATGTATGACATGTTTTACAATATTGGGCAACATCTTTGACAACCGTGGGCCAATGGAAATGTTGGGTTATGTTGAACAAGGTCTTTCTTACCCCTAAGTGACCTGCTAAGGGAGTATCATGAGCCAATCTTAGAACATTATTCCTGAAACCAAGAGGGAGGACTATATGATTCCTTACTTGCCATGGCTGGTCAGCGGTTGCGGTGGATGCTCTCCATTTTCGCATTAGGACTCCGTTTTCTATATAGAAACCTCGTGACATATTTTCAACTTCTCCTGGAGATGAAACAATCTCGTACAAATTTTTAAGAGAATGATCTGACTTCTGTTCTTTGATTAATTCTGCTCTAGATAGAGAAACTGGTGAAGAAGAAGATGGGTCAGTTTGGGAGAATAGGGATTCTAAATTATAGGTCTCCTCTTCAGATTTCTTGTACTGAGATCTGGTTACAGCACAAGCGGGAAACAACTGTAAGTTATCTGAAGGTTCTACTGAGGTCTTAGGGTTATTTGTTATTAAGGGAGAAATGACTTTGCTTCCAGCGATGTCATTGGCCAACAATAAGGATATTCCTACTATGGGAAGAGAGTCTACTACTGCTACTTTAACCATTCCGGTTGTTAAATCAGACCGCAAGAAAACATTATGTAATGGACATTTTACAATTCCTCCAACTCCTTCTATCAATATATCATAACCTGTATATGACTCACCCAGATTCTGCAAGACAGAATTTAAAATCAGACTTTGCTTTGCTCCTGTGTCTCGGAGTATGGAAATAGGATATTGTTGTGAACTACTACTATGAGATATAGTTCCTGAAGATACAAATGGTTTGAAACAAGGATCATGATCTGATGAGGGGGGTTCTACATTACTTGACAATACCGGCTTCTTTGGTAGTTTATCCTGAATAGAGGATTTTGAATCATCTGATTTTATATTACTTACAAGAGTTGGTGTCTTATTGGAGAATGAGGGTGTCAGTCTCTTTCTGCAATTAGAAATGTGATGGCCAACCTGTTTACAATATGAACAAGTTACAGGGGGATTAGTCTTAAACCTTTCCATTCTTTGCCAAGGTTGGTTTGGAGGATATTGATTGAAATCAGACCTGTAACTGAAATGTGATGGGCTAGACTGATTTTCAAAGTGTTTCTTTGGGGACCAAGGATCAGAGTATTTTGTTGAATCTGGAATATATGACTTTGACTTTTGGGATTCCATTTGTCTTGACTTAGGTTTATGATTTAGTGTGAACTCATCAGCCAATACAGCAGCTTTAGTTAAAGTTTCGGGAACATGATCATCTATAAAAATCCTAAGATCTGTCTCTAAGGTATTCTTAAACTGCTCCAATAAAATCAACTGTTTAAGTCTATCTAAGGTGTCCGTTTCACTAGCCAAACACCACCTATTGAATAACCTCTCTTGTTGAGCCGCATAGTCTACGTATGTTAACTGAGGTGTCTTCCTATAATTACGGAATTTCTGTCTATAGGCCTCTGGTATTAGTTCATAAGCTTTTAAAATACAAGCTTTCATATTATCATACTCGCTTTCTGCTTCTGAAAGAGAAGTATAAATTTGCTGAGCCTTACCCTTAAATTGCGTTTGAATGATTAATGGCCAATTTTCTTTAGGGATTTGTAACTGTTGCGCCAATTTTTCCCACTGAAGAAAGAAAATTTCTGGCTCTCCTTCTGAAAATTTGGGTAAAAGTTTTACATACTTGGAAATATCTATATGACCTTCCTGAACTACGGGTTGTCTATCAACAATCCTAGCTTCTACTTCTGCCTTCTTTAATTCTAACTCTGCCAATTTGACTTTAGTTTCGTTCTCTCTTTCTATTTGTTTCACTTTAGCTTCCTCTTCTCTAGCTCTAAATTCTGCCTCAATTTGCATTTGTTTCAGTTTAGTTTCCTCCTCTTTAGCTACTTGTTTCGCTTTAGCTTCCTCTTCTCTAGCTCTAAATTCTGCCTCAATTTGCATTTGTTTCAGTTTAGCTTCCTCCTCAATTTCTACTCTCCTGACCTTTAATTCAATCTCCTTAATCTTAAGTTCGGTTAGTCGTGCCTCTATTTCTAACCTATTTGAAGGAATTTGTATAGCTGTAATCTCTTCTGGAGATAAGATCTCATCTTCGATCAGATTTTCAACGAGTTCCTGAAGTATTTTTTTCTTTCGCAAACTTGTATCAATGTCTACTCCAAAGTGCTTGCCTATTTCTATCAAAGTGTCTTTAGTTTGTTTCTTTAAGAAACTTACCTTGGGATTTTGAACGAATTCTTGAATTATATCATCCATCTCTATAAGAATGTGTTAAATACCTGATCCAATATCCTGGCAAGGTCGCCACTTTGTTACGGGCTGGCTGGTTTGTGAAGATACGTTACGTATAACGGATAAGTGCTTAAGAACCAGCTCACTTCTAGAAGCCACTGTAGGACTGAACTATCTGGTCAGGGCCTAGATAATTCGTAAGACTAGAAGTAAAGGTAACAAAGAAGATTCCAGGAAAGGAATATTAAACTAGCG
The DNA here is from genome assembly GCF_046742065.1 of Oratosquilla oratoria. Lineage (NCBI taxonomy): Eukaryota > Metazoa > Arthropoda > Malacostraca > Stomatopoda > Squillidae > Oratosquilla > Oratosquilla oratoria. The sequence continues at coordinate 5,688,455 of NC_134783.1, forward strand.
ATAAAACTAGTAAACGAAATTATTAATATGGAAAATATTTACAGGCAATCAACACAAAAGAGAATGGGCAGTAGGGTCAATGGGACCGTTACATGATTATAAGAATATGGAAATTATCGTTCAAATAAGAAACACAAGATACGTATACAATATGGTACTATCTAAGTACAAAGAGATCAGGAACATGCATCAAAATAAGTAACAAGTACAAATATAAGTAAAGTAATGTAATGTATATCAGACACGTAATGTAGGCAAAAAGGGTGATCACTTCACACCAATCGTCTCATGAGTCTAAACTTCCAGTTTTTATCAAGAGATAAGATATGCGAGAAAATGACGAGGAGTGAGCGATTTCCACCGCTTATATACCATTGGACCGGAAGCGGGATACTTCCGGGTGAGTGTGCGGGAGAGTGAAAGAGGGGGAGGAGGGTAAGTTAACACACGTCAACAGGGTAGTTTTAAGACCCTCGACTCGCTTGAACAATCTACTTATTTAGTAACTGTCAAATCTGTGCGCTCCGAACTATTCAGGATTTCGCTTGTCTGTTTGTTCTACAAGAGTGCGCACCTTTCTCCGCACGTAGGCAAGATTACATATAGTGGACGGGCGTTACTGCTTAACATTGTTACAATACATACATAGACAAGAAATATGAACATAGTTATGTAATACAAAGGAACACAATTCTATAACATAATTACACATATGACGTAATATCTAATATTACGTTACAATTGTCTTTTTTAAATCTCTCTGTATTGATACATAATTTTCATAGTCATTAGATGCACCCGAGCACTTATATTTTTTATAAGCCTGTCTCTTTTTAGCAATACTTTTTTCAGTTTCTTTGTCGAGCCACTTTGGGCGAGCCTGATTCGGGGGACGTCTGTCCTTAAAAGGAATGTAAGTTTGAATCATCTTAGTGAGCGTATTTTGAAATATTTCCCACATCTGATCTACAGGTCTTTCGTTTAATTTTGCCTCCCAATCTGTAAGCTGAAGCTCCTGACGTAGTCCTATGAACTGAGCTTTACTGAAATCGGGTATTTTAGAAACACAAGTATCTATTCTAAAATTGTTTAGGAGTTTGAAGCTAACTAAGTTGTGATCGCTATTTGCAACAGATTCACCGATTTCTACATCAGTTACCATGCTTTCGCGGCTAGTGATCAAAAGATCGAGTAAGTTTCCATATCTTGTGGGCTCTTTTACATGCTGAATTAAGTAATTGTCAACAAGAAAATCAATCAAGCAACTACCTATATGCCCATGTTCAAGGGTCATCCAATCAATGTCAGTAAAATTGAAATCACCCATTATCAATAAATCCCGGTTGCAGAAACTAGACAGTTCTTGAAATAACAGTTTGTCGTCTGCTAATGATGTCTTTGGCCTATATATTACACCTATATTCATTTTTTGTCCATTTGTTTGGGTTAACTCAACCCACAAACTATCATATGCATCCTGTTTCACTTTCTCTAAAACACAAGCATGAACATTGTTTTTAACGTACAATAGAACACTCCCACCTTTCTTGTGGTTTCTATCCTGATGAAAGTGTTTAAATCCCGCAATATTAAATTCAGCTTCGAACTCTGTACCATTTAACCATGTCTCAGTTATTCCTATCCTATCGAGATTTTCGCTTTTGACATACGCCTGTATTTCTTGAAATTTGTTCCTAATACTACGAGCATATATATATATATATATATATATGTATATGTATATACATGTATATATTATATATGTATATATATGTATATATGTATATATATATTTATATATATGTATATATATATGTATATATATGTATATACACATAAATATATGTATTACAAAGGATTACAAAGGCGGAGCATGCCGACAGGAGACCTTTTGGTCCATATCTAGGTCGGATGCGAAAAAAAATTATATTGATAATAAAACAATAAACAAAAACTATAATAATGTAAATAACAAATAAAATACATAAATAAATGCATAGGTATAGTTAAATAATAAACAAACAGGTAAATAGTAAATAATAATAAATGGACATATAACTAATAATAAATGAAAATCAGACAGACAAATGATAACAAAACAAAAACAAATAATATAAAATAAATCATAATCATTACAACATCTTACTTAGGTATATATCTAAATGATTCTTAAAGCTTCGAACTGAACTACATTGCACTACCTGTGCAGGAAGTTTATTCCATTCATTAACTACACGGTTGGCAAAGTTGTTTCTACCTACTTCCAAATTGAATCTATTTCCGGATAGTTTGAGACCATTGTTTCTTGTCTGATTCTCATTCAATGTGAAAATTTGGTCACTTTTGATGTTGTCAATTCCCTTTAAAATCTTAAAGACCTGTATCAAGTCACCTCTGAGTCTACGCTTTTTTAGGGAAAACAGATTCATGTGTTTTAGTCGATTTTCGTATGATATATTTTTTATATGTGGAATCAGTTTTGTGGCTCGCCATTATACTTTTTCCAGTCTGTCAATGTCTTTAATGAGATTCAGTGACCATACGGAAACAGCATATTCCAAATGTGGACGAACTAACGATTTATATAGCTTGCTAATGAGTGATGGACTTTTGAAATCAAAAGATCGCACAATCAGTCCCTGAATCTTATTTGCTTTCTCAGAGGCTGAAATACACTGCTTGGATGATTTGAGGTCGTTACTGATAATTACGCCGAGATCTTTTTCACTATCCACTTTTGTTAACGAATTTCCAAATAACTTGTAATCGTACTTACTGTTATTTTTACCTATGTGCATTACCTTGCATTTACTTGTGTTAAATTTCATTAGCCACTTTTCAGACCATTGCTGTAATTTATCTAAATCTTCTTGAATATCTAATTGGTTTGAGTGATCATTTGCCACTCCGCACAGTTTTGTATCATCAGCAAATTTGGAAACTGTAGATTTTAGTCCATGGTCTATATCATTTATATATATTATGAATAGAAGTGGCCCAAGAACGGAACCCTGAGGAACTCCATTTGCAACACTGTGTGTGTGTGTGTGCGTGTGTGTGTGTGTGTGTGTGTGTGTGTGTGTGTGTGTGTGTGTGTGTGTGTGTGTGTGTGTGTGTGTGTGTGTGTGTGTGTGTGTGTGTGTGTGTGTGTGTGTGTGTGTGTGTGTGAGTGCGTGTGTGTGTGTGTGTGTGTGTGTGTATGTGTGTGTGTGTGTGTGTGCATGTGCGTGTGTATATATATACATAGGGAAGAGGCCAAACGCAGAGTATGGGAGTCCAATATATTTTACGTTTCGCCCAGCAGGGCTTCTTCAGAAAAAAAAAAAAAAAAAAAAAAAAAAAGATACTGCGGAACATAATGAGGTTGTGATCTCTGGGGATTGTAGTAGTCCTGTCTAAAATCAAAGTGACCTACTCTTTGGCTATTCCTTCCATAAGCATGTCCCACATTCCTTATTCCACTTTGCTTATGGCTCAGTTGCTCTGTACACATCTTCCGCATAACAGTCAACTGATCAGCTAACCTTGCTGCATCCGTCACATTTGTAATCTGATTCCTACAGATTTCATATTTGATATCGGGATGTACTATATCTGTAAAGTGCTCCAACAATATCAACTGTCTCATCTCCTCAAAGTTTTCTACTTCCTCCGATTTACACCATCGGTCAAATCTCATGCTACTCTCCCTGGCCAAATCGCCATATGTCTGTCCATCTATCTTCTTCATATTTCTTAATCTCCTCCTATATACTTCAGGTGTCATCCCTACTGTCCTGAGCACAGCCTCCTTTACTCTATAGTATTTTACTGAATCCTGTATTGATAAACATGCAAAGGCCTCCCTCGCCTTTCCTTTGAACTTTGCTTGCACCAACATTGCCCAATCTGCTCTCTCCCATTTTCTGATGGTGGCGAGTTTCTCAAATTGTATGAAGAAGTCCTCTGCCTCTCCTTCTACAAATTCAGGTAACTGACTAACCCTATCATCTCCTCCGCCTCCACCATTTCTTCCTCCTTGTGTGCCCATGACTTCTATTTCTTTTAGTCTTATTTTTTCTGCTCAAATTTTATCTATCTCAAGTTGCATTTGCCATTTATATTTATCCGACTCTACATTGCCAATTAACTGCCTTTCCTCTTTCTGACTCATTCCCACTACTTCTATCAATAACTTCCTTCCCAATTAAGGCTGTTATGATTTCTTTCTGTAAGTCACCCTTGAGAGTGTCTAATATAGTAATTCCATATTCCTCCACTAACTGGTGCAATTCCTCTACTTTAAGCTGGTACAGGTTATGCACATTGGGATTACTCATAAATTGTTCCACATTCTTATGCCTGGGTTTTCTACTTAATTCACCACTTTGTTCATGCACTTCCACTTCGTCACCGTGGTCACTACCCATTTCTACTTCGTTACTGTCGTTGTCACGCACCTCCATCATTTATATTTCACACTTCCACTTAACTAATTTCACTTTTCAACGACCTCTGTCCTTGGGATTTTTACTCTGGAGTTCCTACATGTGGGAATCTTACTTGTACTTGTTTCTGGCCGATGTTCCTATGTGCGGGAGTCTCACTAGTTGTGGCATCCTTGTATGGGACTTAATCTCGGACCTGGGCCCCCATCTTGCCACGGGCCACCTCTAACCCTAAAACAATTGGTTAGTAAATAAAGGATCTAGGAGGACAACACCAGATCTTGCCTCATCCCTTAAAGGTGGGTGACAAAGAGTGATTATCAATCTCACTCTCCACCATGCAATTTCCTTTTCTATTCAAAACTTACTCATAACCTGTTTCGCCTTTCATCAGTATATAGATAAGTTCATTTCCTATTTATGTATATATCATCATCCTTGCTGCATACTACATTATTTCCATCAGTTAGAAAGTTATTCACTCAGATTCCAATTTATATCTTATTCCAAATTACCATTGTAAATGGGGATAGATAAAAATGATGAATAATTATATCTATATCTATATTGAATAAACCTAACAATACAGAAACTAAATGTATGCATTTACCACTACATATCAAACTCATGCATATTCTTATACATATGAGGTATGTATTTCAGTGTCTCCATTTCCACTCGTTTAATATAAGCTAAAAAGCACCATTGATTGATTCACATTTCATATACAGATTCTACAAGACTCATTCACGTTACATAATACTCTTATAGCCTCTATAAATATGGCTCTGCTTCTACGAATATTTCATCTACTTAGATCCTTACTGATCCCTTCAATGGATCTCAATCTCTACAAATCTAAATTTCTACATACCTCCAATATCCTTTGCTCCTTCCCTCCTGCGTGTTATTCACTTTATATCCCTTATATTACCTCTCCCATTTCATATTTACCCTTCTTTTATTCCCCTTCAAGGACTCATACGTCCATTTCACACCACACGTAAGAGAGAAGAGAGACAAAGCCTCTTTCAAAATTCCTTACCATAACAGTTCCAATAATATTCCCATCTACCTACGTACATCGTTAACATTGTAAAATATAAGTCATACGCCAAAAGGAATTACAATAAGTATTTCTATGAATTCTTATATTACTAGAGCATCATAATCTCACCAGCATAAACATATCTTCAGATACATTAAATTTTTAAACACTTTGATCCGGAACTCCATTCTGCGTCTATGTAAACAAACTTGTGGTCTTAGCACACAGAAAATAGAGAACGTAATAAACACCAGGGGTGACTATGGTAACAATATGTATATATGTATATATGTATATATGTATATATGTATATATATATATACA
>NC_134783.1:5699253-5724253 GCF_046742065.1 Oratosquilla oratoria
TCGAGGGTGTTGGTGCAACGGGCCCGTGACGTCACCTGGCTGCTCAAAGTGGTGTTCGCGCGTCCCATCGCTGTTAGTTGTAGCTGGTTCGTTGCATAGACATGTTGCTGCCTCCGCTCGCACCGCTCCACGCAATTAGTTATATTCTGACAATGAAGATCTATATATACCGGTATATATAGATCTTGACAATATGGCTTATTGTGCCATTAAGGGTTGTGGCTCAAACCAAGGAGAAGTTAAGCCAAATGTTGATTTTCATCGTTTCCCTGCAAATACACACACACACACACACACACACACACACGCACATGTGAACGTGTACACATATAAGCACACACGACGATATCTCCCCTTCCCGTAAAATACAAGTATATAAACACACACACACACACACACATACATGTGAACGTGTACACATATAAGCACACACGACGATATCTCCCCTTCCCGTAAAATACAAGTAAATAGATGCACACACACTTCTACAAGAATAAACAATCGGTGGTGCGGTTGGTAGAGACTCAGCCTTACAATACTGAGGTATTGGAGGTACCTGGTTCAAATCCTGCCCAGGGTTGAATTTTTTCAGTATCGCTGCGCTTCGAGTCGTTACTCCAACTCTCGTGGGCGGGGAGTTGGGAGGTGTGTGCGTGTAAGTTCATAGATTGGACATACGATCTCTGAGCTCTCTTCCGGGGGGAAATAGCTGTCGATCACGAGTCCAACACGTGATCCAAAAGACCAAGATGAATCACACACACACATGAACATGTACACATATAAGCACACGTGATCCAAAGACCAAGGTGAATACACACATGTGAACGTGTACACATATAAGCACACACGACGATATTTCCCCTTCCCGTAAAATACAAGTATATAAACACACACACACACACACACACACACACACATACATACACACACACACACACACACACACACACACACACACACACACACTGATAATAGCAATAAGCTAGAGAGATAACGGCGGGGGGGGGAATATAATAATTCCAGTCTTCCTTATCGTTTCACAGTTTTCTTCAGTGTTTCACAAAGAGAAAACGGAAGCAGCCAGATGACGTCAGAAGCTGCGCAGAACGGCTCAAACGGTTAGACCTGGTGTATATAGACCTTGGTCTAGCCTACGCTTCTTCGCCGTTTCGTCTCTTGGCATCGTATCGGTAGTCGATATTCTATAGTCTGTCAGCCTTACGAAAGTGTCCCCCAAACACCATCACCACTGAGGTAATTTCAGAGTCATTTTGAAAGAGAAATATATCTGAAAGCTTCTGTTATCAGACTTTGCACCATTTTTAACGAACTTCTTATATCATATGAAGTAATGCCGCATGAATGCCTCTCAATCCTTATTGGATATCATATCGTCCGAGCACTCCAATTTGTCAAACATATCGTCACTGTATTCGAATTGTTTATCGTTATTTCGAGTTGATTTGAAGGCGATCATCTTCCTTTGGAACTCGTGTATAGATGCTTTCACCTTAAAGGTCTTGGTATCAGTGTACAACCCAGGGAACGTTTTACTGTGCTTGTACCTTTGTCTAGCTGCCAACACCTTATATTCCTGGAACGTCTTCTTCGTTCTACCCTTGGTAGCCATTAGCCATTTCCAGAGGTGCTTCTATCTACGCCTCTGTCTACGTATCTTCTCCGTTTCGTCTCTTGGTATCGGCTTCATCGCTATGGCTTCGCCATGGGCGCTTGAACTGATTCGCGAGAGGGCGCTTCGCGCCCTGCCCTTTGCTCGCGGCCAATCAATTGTCTCCGCTGCCGTGACGTCAGCGTTCTCGGCCAATCAGCCGTCTGCGTTTCCGTGACGTCACCACTCTCGACCAATCAGTTGTCCCCGTTGCCGTGACGTCACCACGTATCGGTAGTCGGTATTGTAAAGCCAATCACCCTTATGAAAGTGTCCCCCAATCACCGTCACCACTGAGGTCATTTCAAAATAATTTTGAATACGATATATATATATATATATATATATATATATATATATATATATATATATATATATATATATATATATATTTCATGGTTGTATAATGTGCCCTTTTTTCTGATTTTTTCTTGCCTAGCTACGTTTCTCAGAATGTGGCGATGATCCATATAACATATTATAACTATGTCCTATCTAATTCTGTATCAAGAGATCCACGAAGCTTCCAAGGTTAAGAAATACTGCAATAATATACTGTATATATTCCCGATGGATATACAAGAATACTTTTTCTCAAGACTGCTTTCTGCTTGAGATTCTTTTGGTCCTTATTTCGATAATTTTCTAACGCTTCCAGGTAGACGGTGAAGAGCTTTGACACAAAACCAGCAGTGAGAATCATTCTAATGAGTATCTTACATTGACGAGTCCTTTTCTTCGTTTAAGTCATTGTGTTGCTTTTTTCATGATTATTCCCAATTTTTCTTTGTATTCTCTGATTTTATCAATGGAGCTGCTGGTGCTTAATGTTTTTGTTTTATACCAGGGGCTCCCAAACTTTTCAGCTCATCGATCCCCTAGTAAAGTTTAAGATTTTCTATAGACCCTCAAATTATTAATTCACGAATTATCTCAATTTATTATTATTATTATTATTGGAGTTGTTCTGTTATTAATGCTAATAATATTATTATTATAGTTGTTATTATCATTATCATTATTGTTATTATTACTATTACTATTCTTATTATTGTCATTATTATAGTTCTAGTTATCAATAGTGTTATCATCATTTTGATCCGTTATAAAAGGTCTAAATGACAATATTCATCAAGGCGACGGCGCGGCGTTCCAATAATGATACAGATACTTTCACATATACATAAACATAAGTGTTTTAGAATAAATATTTGTTATATATTCTTTATTATATTACAATAAGTAATATTCAAGCCATTAATATTACACAAGCTCGTCATCTTGATGTTCATTCACGATGTGGTTGTGTGTATGTGAGATTCTCCCTACATGCAGAAAATGGGGAGGATTTTCGACTCAGAGTGAACTGACATGGTTTTTCTTTAAGTTTAGATATTGGTTGGTTGATTATTCTCACTCTTTCAGTACGGGAAGAGAACAGGATCATTTCATGCTAACCATTTAATTTTAAAGACTGCCTTTCGACCCCATAGCAATCTACTGACCCCCTTTCAACCCCATAGATGGTTTCATCGACACCTGGGGGTCGATATCGACCCCCTAGCAATCTACTGACCCCCTTTCGACCCCTTGGCTATTTGTCGACCACTTTGGGAACCCCTGCTATAGTTGGTAACACGAAACGTTATTTCAAGCAAGAATAAAATTCTATCAAATCAGGTTCCTTCCCGATTTTGGATATTTCAGGTACCTTTCCACTGCACTTCTGGTCCTCCAGGCTATAATGTACTACTTCCTGGTGCTCAAACTAATGTGTAATTGCCCAATCCGTCCTGAGGTACAGGTAAATTTTGGAATTAATTAGCAGGTGACCCAAGTTCCCATGTAGCATTCACTATAACAACAGGTTGATATTGTTCATGACCTGCTTCCTTCTATCCCGTGGTACTTGATATTTACTCTTACCCTGAGATGGACCTCCCTTTTATTGTCCTACACTTGCTGCTGCAGCAGTGGAATAATGTAGTTTATCACTAATGGTACTACACTGATCTGGTAATCGCTCATACTATTTTGGTACCTTTTAGTAATATTTTGTTGTTCCTGATGCATAATGCAATGTTCCTTATTGTGATGGTGCTCAAGTTTTGGTCTCAATATCCTATGTATTACGAACATTTTAGTATTATTAGCAAATCTATAATAATGTTTATGTGTCATATGTGTAATGATTGGTATTACTCATGACTGTCTCTGGTCCCCTTAACCCCTACGTATGTTAGAAAAACAGTCTAATAAGGACCACAATAGAAATGAGCTTACATGCATTTTTGTGTTATCCTCGGCAATTGTAATTGTTATTTCGAACTATGTGTTCTTTTCATTATCTGCACTTCATGTATATTGATTCATTGCCAAATGAATTGATCATATATATATATATATATATATATATATATATATATATATATATATATATATATATATGCAAGCAATCACATCACCGTGAAACGGAAATGCAAAATAACCACAGGAGAAGGGAAATTTGTAGACAGTAAGTACTTTCGTATATTGCATCTTCAGACTGAAGATGTAATATACGAAAGTACTTACTGCCTACAAATTTCCCTTCTCCTGTGGTTATTTTGTATATATATATATATATATATATATATATATATATATACGTATATATATATATATATATTTATATATATATATATATATATATGATGTAAGCGGAATAGGAAACACAGGAGTCTTAGTCTTGAGTTTATTCCTGACTAGTTTCGCAGGTATACTTTTTCAAAGGAATATAAGTCTTGAGTTTATTCCTGACTAGTTTCACAGGTATGCTTTTTCAAAGTAATATTCATTTGAAAAAGCATACCTGCGAAACTAGTCAGGAATAAACTCAAGACTAAGACTCCTGTGTTTCCTATTCCGCTTACATCAACCTGTCAGAATGTCTCAATATATATATATATATATATATATATATATATATATATATATACATATATATATATATATATATACTGTATATATATATATATATATATATATATATATATATATATATATATATATATATATATATTTACCTGTGGTTGTCTAAACACTTTCCACGTACCTGATGATGATTTCTGAGATTATGTTGACGAACACTACGTTAAGTTAGGTTAGGTTGGTGCAGTGATCCTAATGTTGAGGAACTGACTCTAAGACAAAAATTACATCGTTTCATTCAAACCTTTCCCTTTGCATCAAATACATATTTCTTCATAAGCAAAGAAATGAATCAATGAGTCTCTTTCCCAGGGAACTCTAAAACCCCTTTTGAGTACCAAACTCGACTTGTATGCTTATTGTGCTTGGCGCCAGTCGATTTTATTCAGTGGAGTGTCTAGATGGGTGGGTGTCCTAGGAAGGTTATTACTTGATAAAACAGAAGAAGCAAAATCACTTGGGAAAGAAACACAGAATTTTAAGAGAGCAAAGAACAGGGCTGTGGTTATTGATCCCATTTCAAGATAATGGAGGGGGAGGGGGATATGGTTCCTCCAAGTGCGGGGATGGGGGGTTATGAACCCTTCAACGTTAGTTTGTGTATTGGGGGGGGAGTCCTTCGATTGAATAAAATCGACTGGCGGCAGCAATAAAAACGATATATAGGACCGTTTCCAGCCGCCCACGTGTTAAACATCACGTACGCACCGACATCACAACTGTCGTGGCCAGAGGAACACTGCGTGGATAAGCGAAACACAAGTAGTACTGGTAAGATATTTATTACACCATAACGGGTGCGACCGTCCAGTACGAAAGGTTAACACAGAATGCCTCAGTCGTAGGCCTGTAGATTTGTAGTTTGTTATCTACATTGGTTTTGGTGAGACTAAGTTGCCTTAATGTCTTCGTTTTCTCTCCATATAATATCCGGGACAACTCCGAGGAAAACTCGGGGAGTTGCCAAATCCTATTTACAAGGTACAAGCTGGTAATTGCAACTACACAATTAAAATAATATATTTTTTCCTATATCTACAATGTACAATGCATGGACTGAATCTGGGCTCTTAGAATCTATGCATGGGATAAATTCACATAAGATAGGGAACATAAAAGAAATATGCTGTACGTATGCCGATGAATAAATAATGTGTTAACATATGTTGATCTGGTAGGTTTGCAATGTTGGACGGAGATGTGTCAATTGTTTGACCAGGTGTTCAGGTGTGGTCCGAAAAGCCTGGCTCCTCTGGCCGGTCCCTTGTGAGTCAGTTCCGAGCACACTGGAGGGTCCCTTGAGAGTTGTCTGACATCTAAAGGATTGACGCTTGCCTTCATTCGTCTTGCAACAAATGCTCGGCTCAGCTACCACTCACTGACTACAGTGAGGTTAGTGCTCAGGGAAGATAAGAAGTAATACAAGGCCTTTGAAGGATTTTGGCATGAAGATAAATACATATAATGTTGGAACAATGGTAATATCGGGAAATACTCATTATTAAAATAAAATTTACCTAATTGTATAAACATGTAGAAGTAGATATTATTTCCGTTCACCTAGGCAAAATGTACTCTTTTGAAGTTGTCACCTTGATTGCGAAGATTATAGCGCGGAAGGGGAACTGGAGGTTTTGGTGGAAAGGATTAGTGATGGTCATCTATTGTAGGGGTAGTGTGAGTTTGTGAAGGGACAGTATCTATGTCGAAGCCACGGGGAACTCTTTTGATATGATCTTTGTGCAAGACTGTCTCTGTAAGATCGTGCAACCTCAGCGCTTTGACTTTATTCATTGACTCATGTCCAATGATACGTTAGGGGCCAGAGAATTTAGGGGAGACCTTCAAGGTGGTAGTATGGTTGAGGATGTAAACAATGCCTCCAAGCTCAAAGATACAAGCTCTGGCTGATTTGTTATGCAGACGAACCATTTCTTCCTTAGATGAAGAGTATTATGGATTCTTTGGAAAATGTTATTATTTTTTTTTATGTCAACCTTGACATAATCATTGAAATTGTAAATGGGAGGTAATTCTAAAAGATGTTCATGTGGGAGCCTATTGTTCGAGCCAAAGAGGGCAAAATCAGGTGATTCCGATATTGACCTGTTAATGGAACTATTTGTGCAAACTTGAATCATGGAGAGATGTTTATCCCAAGAAGAGTGAAGATCAGAAGCAAGGTGTCGAGGAACATTGAGAATCTTTCTGTTCTGGCGTTCATCTAAGCCATTTGAACTAGAAAAATAAGCAGTAGTGTTGCTTTTTTTTTTATAAGTAATTACAAATGCGCGAAAGAATCGCATTGTTGGATTCACTCCGGTCGTCAGAAATCAGAGTTTTGGGTGTAGTGAAGGGGTATATGAATTTACCATTAAGGGTTTTTGCTACGTGTTATGCTGTCTTGTCTGGTAGGGCGGAAAGAATACAGAATCGTGAATAATGGTCGACACAGATAAAAAGGTATTAGTTTCCGTTGTGTGTAAGTGATGACTTAAGATCAACAGCGACTGTGTCGAATGGTTTACAAGGAGTAGGGTAAGTTACAATTGGAACATGACCGCTGATTTGACCTTTGTGAGTCGCACAAGGGTGACAAGCATCAATATAGGAATGTATATCCTTCTTCATAGTTAACCAGAAGTAGTGCAATATGACTTGTGTAACGCATTTCTCCTCACCAGGGTGTGCAGCAATGGGGGAATCGTATAGAAGTTTTAGAACTTCTGGAATGAGGTCCGTTGGGACTGCGAGTTGGAACACTGACCGGTTGGTTTTGTGTTTGTTCGTTAGTGTTGTTTCGTGATACAGAATGTCATCAACTAGAATGTAATTATCGACATTTGGGGGGAGGAGTTTCTGCGTCAGTTGTGCCTGCAGATTCGAGGAAGTATATAACACGTTTCCGCGCTTGTGTAAGAGTTACAGAAATTGTGTTTTCAGTGATAGTCACTATATGGATACTGAGAGTATTTGCAACTAGGTTCGCTTTCCCTTGAACAAAATTAAAGGTGGTCATGAACTTTTGTATGGTAATGAACCAGCGGGAAAGTTTTCCTGAAAGATTCTTTCCTTTGAAGAGGTGTAGGATTGGTTGATGATCCGTAAAGACGTATATGTCGTAACCAAGGATGATCTCTTTGAAGTGTTTGAGTGCGTATATAACAGCTAAATCTTCTTTTGTTCGTGTTTGTTGAGTGTGCGGCTAGCATAGGCAATTCGTCTGAGATTTGTGTCATGTTGTTGCATGAGTACTACGCCAAGCCCGGTGTAGGACGCACCTGTGTATATTGTGAAAGGAAGCTTGTGGTTTGGGAAGGCAAGGACAGGTGCCGTGGTTAAGGCATTCTTTAAGTCATTAAAGGCTTTCTCTTGGTCAGGTGTCCAAATGAAAGGGTTGAAATTCTTAAGTGGTGAAGTTAATAGTGATGTTATACCAGCGTAACTTTGAATGTAACGTCTGTAAAATCCCGATAGAGTAAGGAATGAACGTATGTGTTCAACAGAAGTAGGGCGTGGAAAATCAATGACTGCTTTGACCTTGTCCTGCGATGTTAAAAATCGTTGTGAATTAAGGACATGCCCCAAGAGGCGTATTTCTCTCTGAAAGATGGAGCACTTCTTAAGCTTTAGTTTGAGACCTGGTTTTGCAAGTCGTGAGAAGACAGTGTAAAAAGTGTATAAGTGTTCGCTAACGGATTTATAATCGATGATCACCTCATCGAGTTACATAAACATTGGAAGACCTATGAGACCTGCAAGTACTGTATGCATAAGTCGTGTGAACACTGAAGGAGCTGAAACGAGACCCATGGCTAGTCTTCTAGTCGTTTCAAGTGATAATGGTCTGTGGGCGTAGTAAAAGCTATCAGTGGCCTAGACTGGAGCAAGGGGGACCTGGAAATATCCCGACATAAGGTCCAAGATCGTGAACACTACGTTGTTTTTACCGTCGGAGTGTAAGGTATCTTGTAACACAGGGATGGGGTGTCTATCTGGTAGTGTAAGCTTATTTAATTCTCTGAAGTCTACTACTGGACGGAAGGAACCATTGTGTTTAGGGACAATAAAGGAAAGGAAATACCTTTCACTGATTGGTGGTTCACTAATGTCTTGCGCAATCATGTCGTGAATAAGGTTATCTACAATTATCCCTTTACTGTGTGTCATTCTGTATGCGGGAATATAGCGTGATTTAGAATTCTCACGAAGAGGTATATCATGCTGAATGAGATTAGTAACTTCAAGGGGTTCACCTGGAGTGGTAATAGTATGTCTGAAGCAAAGTGCAAGCAAGTCTGCTTGTGCATCAGGGAAATCTATGGGGTTGAAATGTGATGCACTAATGGGTCCCTGAGCTGTGGGCACGTCGGAAATTGTGGTACAAACTTGAGAAGTGGGGAATTTTTCATCTATGACTTTGATGCATAAGGAATATACTTTCGAAATCGCACATGTTTGTACCGACTGTGAGGTCGGTGTCATTGGCAATTAGAATACAAGTATGATCTTTCTTTGACGTAGATCTGATGGCTAGAAGGAGGGAAATACCATTGACACGGCAAGTTTCTGACATACAGAGTACATGGGTGTTTTGTGCTTGAGAAACTCGTATGCATATTTTTGTATAATCAGGAGGGAACAGTGTCTTTGGGCCGATAAGCACTACGTGAGTGTATTTGAATGTAGATAACACATCTGAGACCAGGGTAGATTTTGTGTTGAATTCCTCAAAGAGGGGTAAGTTGTCCTCAGGCGGTGAAAAATCAACAGTACACGCGGAGTCATGCTCTGCCTGCTCGGTCACGTGGATGTGGTTTACTTTGTGATAAGTTGCTAATGGTAATGCAGGGAGGAAATGATTTGTCTAAATTATACAATTTTGAGCAGGGTAAGTGACAACGTTATGTTGCTTCATCAATGTTAAACCTATGAGGATATCAGCAGGAAAGTGAACGTCAGCTACGTAGGTGGTAACTGGAATGGATGGGCACTTATCATTGAAGCTAATATCTAGGGAGAGTTTACCAATGATCGGGAATGGTACATCATCTATATTGCAAAGGTTGACGTTGGGGGTTTCTAAAATGATGACACGTTTATTTTCAGTACGGAATTTATGGAAACTGTGTGTTGATATTACGTTAGCTGGGGAACCCGTGCCAAGAAAGATTGTCACTTTGGCGTTCCTAGACGTAGCCTTGATTGTTAAGGAATGGGAAAACATGTCTGGAATATCCAGGGTATGTACCGGTAGAGTTGATGACTGAATTTCCGGGTATGGAGTAAATGTCCTTGGTGTACACTGAGTCTTGGTATTCTGTAGTCATAAAGAAGATGTGTTACGTGAATGCCTTGCAGATGTGTTGCGTGAATGCCTTGCAGGAGATGTGTTACGTGAAAGCCTTGGAAGAGATGTGTTACGTAAATGCCTTGCAAGAGAGTGATCTGGGGTTTTAGTGTGTGTTGCCTCCGTGTTAACACCACACGGCAATGATCACTCGTGTGAAAACATGTGCCATGATAATCGCAGTGTCGGTTTGGATATGAAGGGTTTCTGTGGTATCAAGTGTTTACGATGTGTCCTGGTTTGTGGCAGTATGTACAAACAATTTGTGTTCTTGATGGAGAGCGTTGGTGTGAGCGATATCGCATGTGAGATGTATGTCTTGATCTCGTGTTATGTGAGGGAGGAGACCGTGTGACTTGGGCTATTGTGTAGGTGGGTGCAATGGGTACTGACTGGCTCTAGATCTGGGTGATAGTTTTGTCTGAGTCAGAGAATTTCCTGGAGAGTTTGCCCAGCGTGATACCTGGTGTGAATGGAGTACTGCTAGTTTTCTGGAGCGTGTAATTGGGAGAGCAGTCGAAAGTATGCCAAGAGTGAAACTATATGTTCCAATGAAATTTTGTCTTCTAAGACTCAGTCTAAGTTTTCGAGGCCTTCTCTGAGTTCGCTTGTAAATGTTGAAGCCATTTTGACAGTTTTCCCTTTGGTGTGGTGTGGACCACGATTGTAAGATCTAACCAAAGAGTATAGGGGGAAAAGTGATCCAAGTTACTTAAATCAAGTAAAGGACTTTTTAAAGTGCTCTACGAATTCATGATAATTTGCGGTTTCCTCAAATAAGTCAGACCTAATGACGTCGCCAACTGATGTGTTATTCTTATCTATTCAAATCGTCTTGCAACAGGCCTGGCCATCGAATCTGGCACACACTCTGACACCCTGTTGCCAGGTGGAGTTTGTAGGTAGAACAATATAGATGGGAATAGAAACATAATATAAGGTAACTATAACATAAGGGAAACATATATGAATGAGGAACCCGCATGCAAAAATACTTAGAAGTAACGTTATACAAAATGTATGAATGCTTATGGAATACAGATATGGCACCAGTGCATGACGTAGAGCGTATAATGGAGAGAGTAGTGGTTACATAAGTTTGTATAACATAGCAGTGCTCAGCACTGCGTATGTCTAACTACGCACGTATCTACTACGTAGAACAATTACGTAATGACTACGCAGACTACATAAAACTATTATCATATAGGGAATAAATACTACATATACTATACATGGAATAATTACTACACATAGTATATAGGTAATAATAACTACATATACTATATATGGAATAATTACTACACATATTATATAGGGAATAAATACTACATATCTATATAGGGAATAATTGTTCCATACATTCAAGAGTAGAAAAAGTCAGAACGGTCCTGCCCGAATAGGTCGCACGGGGAAGGGCGGGGGATGGGAGAAAAAGAGGGGAGAGGGATAAAGGGGAAAAGTTAACATAGGGGCTAATTGCAGTGGTGGGTGTCAACTATGTGCGGTAAAATACTCGGATGGGCGACTTCAGTTGTGTGCGAAATGGCTGAGCCAGTAATGTCGGTCATGGGAGGAGGGTGGAGGGTTGTGGAGTGTTTTCGGGGATGAAATGGGTGGGAATGTTTTTGTGCCTTGTCCTTTTTGGCTACCCCCCTGGTAAGGGGGAAAAAAGCCTTCGTATATGTATGTATGTATGTATGTATGTTTGCTCGGTGGGGTCACCGAGTACTGGTGGCCGAGCGATGTGATGGTATGTGTATTATCAACCATTAATTGTATTATCAACCAATGATTGTATTATCAATCACTAATTGTATTATTGATTATTAATTGTATTGTTAATTATTATAATGTATTTAACTCTACGAACAATGTATGTAAGAACCAATTGTTCGGCCCACACACTCTCCTGTGAGTTTTCTCGACAAGCAGAGTCTCGGCGTCAGTCTTATATAAATCGTTAACGTGTAAACAAGCTCACACACACTACCTCACCCCCATTCCCCCGTCCATTCCACCTCATGCATCACATTTTCCATATACAACCATTCTCCATTCACCCCTATCTTCTGTCCTCTCCCGTCCTTCCTCAACCGACATTCCCCTCTTCCCCAAAGCCCCCTTCACCCCATCCATCCATCTCATCCTAGGACGTCCCCTCCTGTTCACTCCCTCCACATCTGCCTTCCATACCTCCTTTACTAGTCTTTCTTCACTCATTCTTTCTATGTGTCCAAACCATCCTAATACTCTTTCATCCACCCTATCTCCCAGCTCCCTTTCCAACCCTGTTCTCCTCCTCACCTCCTCATTTCTCACTCTATCTAGCCTAGTAACCCCATCATACTTCTCAGACACTTCATCTCAAACACATTCAAGTTCCTTCTCTCTTCCTCTCTCATGTTCCATGTTTCTGCTCCATACAGTGCTGTTGGCACAATCACTCCTTCATACAGTCTCCTCTTAGCATCCATTCCCACATTCCTATTCCTCATTACACTTTTTAAACCACCAAGGCATTTATTCGCTTCTCTCAATCTATATTCTACCTCCACCTTCACTCTACCCTTTCCTGCCACATTTGCACCCAAATATCTAAAGCTATCCACTTCCTCCAGTTGCTCTCCCTTAATGCTCACTTCCAGATTACTGCCACTTTCACCCCTTGTACATCTCATCACCTTACTTTTACCCACATTTATCTTCAGCTTTCTTCTATCACACACTCTCCCAAACTCTGTCACCAGCTTCCTCAATCCCTCCTCCGATCCTGCCACAAGCGCAGTGTCGTCCGCAAACAACAGCTGGCTCACCTCCCACTTTTCTCCATTTTCCTTAACCATCTCCAATCCCTGACCCACTACCCTTGCATTCACCTCTCGCACCACCCCATCCATGTATAAGTTGAACAGCCAGGGTGACATAACGCATCCCTGACGAAGTCCCACCTTTACCTCGAACCACTCACTCTCTCCATTTCTAATCCTGACACAAGCTCTACTATTCTCATAAAAACTCTTGACAGCTCCCAGAAGCTTTCCTCCTATCCCGTATATCCGCATAACCTCCCACAGTGCCTTTCTGTCTACCCTGTCGTAAGCCTTTTCCAGATCCATAAAGGCCCAGAAAACATCCTTCCCCTTACCTATAGCTTTCTCAAATATCTGTCTTACCACAAAAATCTGATCTACACAACCTCTACCTGTCCTAAACCCACACCGAGCAAACAAGGGCAAATAAATGATTGAGGCAAAACAAATTTTGAACAAGGATGACTTAGTCCACAAACACCATATTATGCATACAAAAGTGTGGGGAAATGTATATGAACACACCCTATACAAGAAAACACACATAATATATATATATATATATATATATATATATATATACATACATACATACATACATATATATATATATATATATATATATATATATATATATATATATATAAAATAATACAAGAACGTATAAATATACATAAGTACTGATGTCAGTAGGACAAGAGATAATAAATGCCGCATGTCCGGGACATTACACTTAATAGCTAAACATTACAAAATAAAACTCAAGATATTACACTTTAATAGCTAAACATTACAAAATACTATTCAAGATATTACACTTAATAGCTAAATATTATAAAATACAATTTAAGACATTGCGCTTAATAGCTAAACGTTACAAAATACAACTCAAGACATTACACTTAATAGCTAAACATTACAAAATATAATTCAAGACACCATGGATAATATCATAACCAATGTCAAACAGAGGTAGATACAGAAGGTATAATATGTACAGTGGGCCTTGGAGGAGGCCGAGCGAATGCAAGGATAGGCACTCTTATTACCTTAAGCCTATCAACGTGCAATATTTCACTAAGTCTTTGGAAGTGATCAAAGACCCTGAACGTATTAGGATGCAACTTTTCAGTCACCAAAAAGTGACCTGTAAATTTACAATTTAGTTTAGATTGGCGATCAGGCATACTTTTATATACATGATCACCAATATTTGTGTTAACAGGCGCAGCCTTGCTATGCTTTTGTTTCAGCATTTTGGACTTGGAGTCATCAAGTTTTTCTCTCACGATATATTCTATGCAATGTGTGATAGTGGAGTTGACTATAATCATCAAAATTGTAGAGGGAATTAATAGGGCTGGCAAACACATATGGGAGCTTTTCTTCAACTCCATATATGACGAAATAAGACGTCTCCCCTGTTGAAACATTAATTGTGCTATTAATGCAAGCACTGACATGCGGAAGCCAATCCTCCCAATATTCATGGAGGCTACTAGCAAGTGCCTAAGAATGACCAAAATCTTCCTACTAGTCCGCTCTACTAGACCATTAGATGAAGGATGATAAGCAGTCACGAAGGTTTGAGTGATGCCGTAATTTTTTCAAACGTTTACTAAAACCTCATTCCTAAATTCAGTGCCAGTGTCACTAAGGAGCAGCAGTGAAGGAATATTGTATGGACAAAAAATATAAGAAACTAAAGCATGGGTAACTACTTGAGCAGACTTGCTACGTAAAGGAGACATTACCACATACCGACTAAAGTGGTCCACACATACAAGCGCATACACTGAACCTTGAGTACTACAGGGCAATTGCAAAAGATCTATAGCTATAGTCTGAAAAGGGCGAGAAGGAGTAGGGTACTCTAGGATAGGAGAAGTGTGCGTAGAACCCTTGTTCTGAGCACAAGAACTACACTGGGTTCAAGAGTGGTAATGTCCAGTTGCATTATAGGCCAATGATATTTCTTACGAGCCATAGCCAGAGTTTTATCACGACCTGGGTGACCAGCTTGAGGGGTATCATGAGCAAGAGACAGAACAACAGGAACTAGAGACTCAGGGATCACTAACTGTGTTACATCCTGCTCAAACACATTCATATTACGAATGAGAACATTGTCCTGTAAAGAAAGCTGGGGCAGGGGTACAAGTAAATCTGGTAAGGTGGTATCACCAGATTCCAAAGCATAAATGACAGCAGACCAAACAGGGTCCTCTAGTTGAGCTTTGGCTAAATATTGTAGGGGAAAGTCCCCAATCACTGCAACTGCAGCTATAGGTACATTTCGTGAAAGTGCATCAGTAACATTTTTTGCACGTCCCGGAATATGCTTATGGATTGGGTTAAATCTTTTAATAGTAAAGAACCATCTGGCTAGGCAACCGGAAAGATTTTTCTCCTTGGAAAGTTGTGTGGCAGCAGTGTAATCTGTGTAGACTGTAATAGGATATCCAAAATCATATCACGAAAATGCTTTAAAGCCCTCACCACTACTAGTGCCTCTAAATGTATGACAGATTAACGAGACTCAGGCTTGTTAGTATGCGACTAGCATATGCAATAACATGTGACCTACAACAGGTTACTTTCTGCATAAGTACAGCTCCCTTACCTGTACTAGAAGCATCAGTACAAACAGAAAAGGGAAGACTATAATCTGGGAATGCAACACAGGCGAGGCGGTTCAGTAACTACATGCTTCAATGAATCAAAACTTTCCTGATGAACATCACACCAATGGAAGGAAGTATCCTTCTTGAGGAGCCGTATAAAGGGAAATGCAATTGAAGCAAAATTCTTAGTAAATGCACGATAGTATCCTGCCAGTCCGAGGAAGGAACGTACATAGCCTATTGACTTAGGTGTAGGGAAGTTCCTAACAGCCTTGACTTTATCATCTGTGGTGTGAATACCATGTTTGTTTATAACATGACCTAGGAATTGGATGCTAAATTTAGAAAATTAATACTTAGCAAATTGGGCTTCAATTCAGCTTAAACAAAACGCCACAAGACCAGGGACAACTTATGGAAGTGACTTTCCACATCCTTGGAGACTAAGATTAAGTCGTCCAGGTAAACAAAAATGTCGTTTCCTACTAGGCCATGAAAATTTGAGTTAATCAAGCGTTGGCATGTCAAGGAAGCATTCCGAAACTCCATAGAACGAAGCCACTCATAATAACCTGATAGAGTCAAGAAGGCCGTGATCTTACGAGACTTCTCCAAAGGAATCTGCCTAAAGCCAGCATTTAAGTCTAAGGTGGCATACACCGTGTTACCTGTTCTTATGGGCTGAAGAAGATCACTTAACACAGGCAAAGGGTAATGGTCTGGAACTGTGACCTCATTGACTCGCCTATAGTCAATAGCAGGACGGAAAGATCTATCTTTCTTAGGCACCAAGGGGAGTGGCGAGTTCCACTCTGAGTGAGACTCTTGGACAACGCCTTCACTTAACAAGTCGTCAACCAAGGACTGTGCTACAAGCCAACGATAGAGAGGCAATCCGTAGGAGGGTATGTAAACAGGTCGAATACTTGGCTTAAGATGAATGCTATGAAAAACACGATCCGTAGCTCCTAATGAATCATCAGGTAAAGTCAAAGCTTGACGATGGGTCACTAACAGGTCAATGAGACAAGGCGTCACTTCAGGAAAATCAATCTCACCTATATACGTTGCATACCTAGAAGCTATGACAGATGCGTCACTTGCTTGTGTAGGCCGTAGCACAGACGCTGCTATGATAGAGGGCGAATCTTGGACAGTGTCAACGTCAACAACTTCAAAAGAACCTAAATGACTGCCAGAAGAGAGTGTGATGGAAGCACCAATAACGTTGCTTATCATAGCTGTTGTAACATGATCCTCACGAACAGTGGAGACCGTTCCTTCCCATGCTAGACGACGAACATGAACTGAGTTAGGCTGAGATAATACATCAGAAGCAATTGGAACATCTGAAATGCATATCGGGACTCAAACTGCACTTGAAGGCTCAATATAATGATCGCCCAGAACAACAACAGCACAAGAAAGAATTATAAGACCCTAAATGATTAGAACTTTTTGAAGACAACTGTATGATCTTGTAGCGATGCTACTATTGGTGAAGAGAAAGAGGTTTTGGTGAGTTCGTCTCCTTTATTGTAAGGTACGAGTGAACTGATTTTACATGCGGTGGAAGCCACTATAAATAGCACGTGGGTAGTAAACCCGTGGTGCGCAATTACATAATTGCACTGGGTTAGGTTAGGTCGGGTCAAGCAGGGTCGCGCTGTCAGAGAAGCGTCAGATCGTGAGCGACATCATGCACGTTTCATGCTACATGATGATCGCGGTGTGTACAATCTGATCATGTACAGAAGGTGAGCTACATATGGAAACTGACTTATCCGATGCAGAAATAATAGAATTGTGAAAACTCACTATACGGCGCCTAGGAAATATATCTATGCCATTAGCTGTAAGAGCGTGAATGCCAAGAGGCAATCACACATGAAAGCAATCCCAAAAACTACTACAAAATTAACATAGAAAACGGTAGCATGGGAAGAAAATCTTAAGAGAATGCAAATAGCTCCAAGAATAGGCAAGAGAGAACCTTGTACAGAATGCAATCCTTTACAAAAAGGAGACAAAGATATATTGTATGAATCCTTAAAAGCATAATATGCCCTTTTACCTATAAGATTACATTCTACTCCAGTATCTACTGTTACGGAGATAGGTATTTTCTCTGTGTAAAATTGGAATGTAAGTAATTGAGAAGACTCAGCAGCTACCAAAGGTATGATCTGAGACCGGTTATTACTGGTCAATCCCTTGGTTTTTGATAAGGGCGGTTGTGAAAACGGGGCTGAGTTTGCCTAAGGGTTGAATAATTTTCTGTCTTTAGTTTCATAATCTTTGAATACTGTTCAGTTGAATGCTTACATCGGCCATGGACATGACAGTAACTAAGTTTATTCTGAAGCGTTACTCTAGAAAGGCCATGTGTCATATTAGAAGAGGTATCAGAGACGTTTCTACGTACAGGGGTCTGCTTTGACTTATGCTCGTGACGTTTACGGCAAAATCAAAAAGCACTTGTGTGACCTGTCTTGTTGCAATAAGTACATGTAAGGATGGGTGGTGTTAATGTAGACAAATAAGAGTTTTGTGTAGGGACTAATAACTAAGGGGGTGGGGGAGGAGAATTAGGAACATCCGTATGTTGTTGCGTATTGCTAATACATAAAGAACCATAAGGCACTTCTTTTATTTTTCTTGAAAGCCTTGTTGCAAAAGACAATAGGGACTCATCTGTCTTACAGCTGAGAGAAGATGCTACTCTTCTCTCAAAAGACTACAACAACAAGATATAAAAAACGTATTCCAAAATAAGGCGGAACTTAGTCAAAATGAGAGCATCTCTGTCCACCCAATCTGATTGATACAATGACTCTAAGGCCTCAATAGCAATCTTGCTGGTCTTGGCCTGAGCATGCATACAATTCAGTGTTCCCATATTGAAAATTATCACCTACAGGGAAAGTTTAAAATGTTTTTAAGAAATTTGCTCTAAAGGTATCATAATTCTATCTTAATGTTTTGGGGTTAAGACATGAGGCTGTCATCATTTCAGCTGCCAATGAGTTAGGAATAAGTTGAGATCTCACGAATGAGATCTCTGATCCACTACTAACATTGGTATTGAATATGCTGCCCTCACATTGTTGGAGGAAGGCAGCCGTTGAATAATAAGAGTCCTAAGCTGAGAATTTAACTATGGAAGAGCCCTGATGTAGGAGCGTAAATGTAGGGTTAGCCATTGTCTGAGGTGATATTAGGTCACAAATAAATGAGAGCAGCTTATACTTAGTAGACATCGCTAAAGGAGGGCTAGGTAATTTTGCACCACTCCGTAGCAACATTAACGTGAAAAAATAAAAATAAATTATTTATACAAACATTAATTATTGCGACCGCTTACAAAAACACATGCCCCTTTAAAGGAAAGATTAATCCATCTGGGCTGGCCGTCGAGATCTCTGATCCACTACTAACATTGGTATTGAATATGCTGCCCTCACATTGTTGGAGGAAGGCAGCCGTTGAATAATAAGAGTCCTAAGCTGAGAATTTAACTATGGAAGAGCCCTGATGTAGGAGCGTAAATGTAGGGTTAGCCATTGTCTGAGGTGATATTAGGTCACAAATAAATGAGAGCAGCTTATACTTAGTAGACATCGCTAAAGGAGGGCTAGGTAATTTTGCACCACTCCGTAGCAACATTAACGTGAAAAAATAAAAATAAATTATTTATACAAACATTAATTATTGCGACCGCTTACAAAAACACATGCCCCTTTAAAGGAAAGATTAATCCATCTGGGCTGGCCGTCGTAATATAATATCCAACACTCGAGGAAAAAAAAATAACGCCAATTCCCTTAAAAATAGGCAATTAAAGAAAACGCCACTGCAAAGGGATAACCATAACAATAACTTAGTGAAAGCAATATGGCTGAATAGTATAACGTTTCATTATGGCTGCCTATGACGTAAGTAACATGGCAACCTATATATGACGTAAGCCTGGCTATTGATATTTTGAATTATTTTATACAAAAAATGGAATTTCAATATTTCAAAAAGAGATCACATGCATATTTACGGAGATAAGGTATAATATACTCACAAGATTGTCAACCAACAATTCAACATAAGTCTTTCGGAGACGACGTACTGAAACCGACAATCAGGCAGGCTAACCCTTCACATAAACTAGGCTGGAACAGTAACCCTTCCTCATCTAGGCTCCAGATGAATCACCTCAAACACAGCCAGCAACAATAGGTGAGCGTTCCACCAATGCAGAAGACGATGACGATAAACAACATTTTAAACGAAACCCGAAAACTGGGAACCACGAGGTATTTGTCTCTCAATAAAATCACATAGTGCACATTTAAAATACATTGTTCATGAGCACCACTTTTTAGGCATTTTCTAAAGTCACTGTATCTTGTAAACCTAGAACTAGAACAGGGAGAGAAAATGAAAACACAAACACAAGCGCAACATGCCGGCCGGCTAAAATACATATCATTTTTCAATTTTCAAATTCAATATAAAGTACGTTTCACTTTTTAACGTTCAAATTAGATATGTGACTTGACCGCATGTCACTAAATGTAATGGGCGGCAAAACACACACACACACACGCACGCACGCACGCATGCACGCACGCACGCACACATACAACTGAAACATGTATTACACTAGAAAAATATAAGAGTGTGTTTACACGCTGACGATTGATACAAGACTGACGCCAAGCCTCGGCTTGGCGAGAAAACTCACAGGAGAGTGCGTGGCCCGAACACTTGATAATATGATTAGTGGTTGATAATGCAATTAATGGTTGATAATACAATTAATGGTTGATAATATGCATACCATCACAAAGTAGCAAAGGACACAGCCTTACAAAAATATGGCTCGGCGGGGGCTTTCATGATTTATACAAATGACTGTAGTACAGGCGTAATATGGACTTAATCTACACAATAATAATGTGAGGCCGAAAGCCAGCTATTTGTATACAATATCTAAATTCCTTGTCCACCCCATTGCTGCAACGACGATACTATAAGCCAAAATATCGCGTAGACAAGCATGTGTCTGTGTAGGGTGGGGGGGAGTTAGGGGCATCACACAGACCATTTCCTAGCACTTCCGAGGGTTACAAATATATACTTACAACCATTCGTGTGCTCACAAGGTTTCTCGTCGTGGTGGCAATTTGAAGTAAAGAAGCCAAAGAAATACCTCAAGCCTTTGTCACCCACCTTTCGGAGCCCCAAAACAGATCACAACAGATGGTGGAGGTGAATTTGTAAGCGAGGTTTTAACAGAAATATGCACACTTCTGAGGGTTGATAAGTGTACTACAACATCGTATCATCCATCAAGTAACGGGCTCGTAGAATGGGTAAATGGGACAATGGTTCAAATTCTAAGAAGCCTAACTATGGGAAACCCGGTATATTAGGATGCCATGCTCCTTCTTCAGCGTACCACCGAACGGTGGGAGATTCGCCTCACTTTTTGATTTTTAACGAGGAACTCCATTCCATATTTGACCTTCTTTAGTAACCAAAGACTATGGTATAACGTTGACAACTTAAACGTTGTCAATTATTCTTAGACAAGGGATTATAGGAATGTGAGAAGTATCGCCCTAGATAAAAATATAAGGAAATAGCATTAAGTCAATGGGTCTACAATCCGCCGCGTCAAAGCAAGGCGTACGGAGGAAGGTGCAATCTCTTTATGACGGCCTGCATCACGTGGTGAGAAAAATCAGTGAATTTGTGTACAAACTCAGCAATATTAGAACAGGCAGAGAGCTTTCTAGCCACACTGATCGGATTAAGGTTGAAGAGTGCATGTCACCCGTAGAGAAAAAAAAATGTGGGACGTGTGTACCCGGTGCATGAACGTGATTTTGATGATGGGGTACCGATATGTGAGTGATAAAGAGAGAAAGCACGACGGACCATCTGTTGGTCTTTGCTCACAAAAGAAATTGTGTATGTAGTTCTTAACATCCTTTGTTGTTTTCTCAACATAGTAAAAACCTATGCTCGCACCCTCCTAGGGTCACAGACCCTGCTCTGAGGACGGAGTGCGATGCATATACATATGCATATACATATGCATGCATACCAAAAGACATTTTCACCTTTAAAAGAGGAATAGAGAAGTCAAAGCACACATCCATCACACATTTAACCTACACCCATACATCGCTCCTCCTTTCTCAGCACGTCATGGATGGAAGGCAAGGTAGCAAGATATAGCGTCCCCACAGCAAAGCCCGACACCTGGAGCTGGTTTACCCACTCCACTTTATAATAACCCCCCCCCTAACTTATCTAATCGATAAATCTACAGATCAGACAAGAACATTACTTCAAACCACATCATTCTTTCATCCATTTATTGTCTTTCATTATTTACTCCTATCTTTTGCATTCTCTCTCCCTTGCTCTTCCTCTTTTGCCCCCTTCAACCCGTCAATCTACCTCTTTCTTGGTTTTCTTCTGAAGATCACTCCATCCCATTCTGTTCTCCACATTTTTTTATCTAGTCTTTCTTTATTCTTTCCATATGCCCAGACCATCTCAGCACTCAGATTTACCAATCCTTCAGCTATCTTTCCATCTTCTTTCTCTGTTTCGACCCCACGTTTCTCATTCCTTCCATCTTTGTCATAACCACTATAATTCTCAAACACTTTATCTCAAACATGTCCAGGGTCATCTTCTCTGTCTTCCTCAAACCCCAAGTCTCTGTCGTGGGCACAATCATTCCTTTGCACAACCTTCTTTTTGCATTCATCCCTAGATATATTTTTCTCATAACACTTTTCACTCCACCCAGATATTTACTTGCCTTTTTTTACTCTATGATTAATTCATAAATTCATTCCTCCATTCACTGTTATATACAACCCCTCTTTTTGCATTCATCCGTAGATATATTTTTCTCATAACACTTTTCACTCCACCCAGACATTTACTTGCCTTTTTTTACTCTATGATTAATTTATACATTCATTCCTCCATTCACTGTTACATACGACCCCAAACCCCAAATACTTAAAACCCTCCACTTCCTCCAGCCTCTAAGCCTTCCAACTCACCTCCAACCCACCATCATCATCAATATTTGTGTTGGCGCCCGTCTGTGGGTGAGGTAAAAAAGGTTCCGTTTTACCCTTTTATTCCTAGTCCTAATCTGATACAAAAACTGCTGGCAAGCCCAGAGCAAAACTCTGGAGGTTGCCAGACTTCCCTAGCTAAAAGTTACATAAAGCAAAAGGGGAATTCCCCACGAAGGAGTGGCCAATAAGAAACATGGTAATGTATGATATGGTGGCACTCTTGAGGGTTGCCAAAAAGGGGTATCGATGTGAAGATCGTTGCGTCTCGGTCCCATAGCGTGAGCCTCCAGCGATGACCTTTGTGTTCGCCTCGCGTCGACTTCGAGTTTATTTAGAGTCTGTCCTGTTCCTTGGCCCCTCTGTGCCATATGAGGTGCCTGGCGAGCGCTGCCCCTGAGTGCCTGGCTGAAAGGCCTCTTGTTGTCTCTTCATACCCGAGATGAAAGAAATCTCCTGATGTCTATTGTAGATGAAAGAAATCTCTTGGTGCCTTTCACAGGGTATATCACATTTGTACACTTTACTTTTGCCCACATTTACTCTCAACTCTCTTCTCTCACACACCCTTTCATACTCAGTCACCAACTAAATCTCTATTCAGAATCAGCTACACGCAAAGTGTCATCCGTAGTCAACAACTGGCTCACCTCCCAGATCCCTCCACTCTCACTCACTAACATCTTGTATTCTTGCATTTGCTTCCCTTGCCATACCATCAATATACCTATTCAATACATATGCCATTATCTATATCTCCTTCCCCCCGTCTAACTCTCTCTCTCCTCTCGATCTTTCTCACATTTTCTCGCTCCCTCTACTCTTCATCTCTCCTTCCTTTCTCTTCTACTTCCCCCAATATGTAGATAATCTCAACATAAGATTTATATATTCAATATTTCAGGGACTTTTGTAAAACCCTTGCGGACAATTGTCATGTAGCTTTGTTTTGTGGCTGGAGACTTATAAAATAAATAAATATATAAATAAATAGATAAATAAATAAATAAATAAATAAATGAATAAATAAATAAATAAATAAATAAATAAATAAATAAATAAATAAAATAGAATAAAACAAAATAAAATAAAATAAAATAAAATAAAATAAAATAAAATAAAATAAAATAAAATAAGATAAATTTACAACCCATATTTCAAACTGCCCTCCTTGACCACCTCTATGACTCAATCACTTCGACGCGATATTGTCCCCAAATATAGAGGTGCTGGTTTTCTAATGAAATGGTTCTCTTCTCTTTCTTTTGCTTCTCAATCTGCTCTCTCTTCTCCCTCTTCCTCTCTCCTCTTCTCCCTTTTTTATATTTTCATCGTTCTTTTCTTTTTCATCTACCTCGTTCTCTCTCTCTCTCTCTCTCTCTCTCTCTCCTTTTTCTCTCTTTCTCTCTCTCTCTATATATATACATATATATACTTATATATACATACATACACACACACATATATATATATATATATATATATATATATATATAGATATATAGATATATATATATATATATATATATATATATATATATATATATATATATATTATCACGACCCGTGTAATTAAAAATCATGTAATACTTCAGCCGGTTAGTTTACAGGTCCCAACTTGTAGATCCAGCTTGCTTATCCACGCTCCTGTCCTTATCCTTCAAGTTCCAACTTGTGAAGTTCTGTCTCTTTTTGTGACCTATAAAAGGAGCTGAGTTTGGCCCTCTTTCGCTCTCTCGCTCTCTCTCTCGCCCCCTGCCCCCTCCTGTCTCTAAGGCTTCGATTGCTGTCCGTTGCACCCAATACCTGCCCGAGTTCTGTCATTAGGTAGTAAGTACTGAATATTGTTCAGACTTGAATACCATTCTGGACCTCTCAATTGTGATATTTATCATAGGATGATTAGTGAGAGATTGTGATATTTATCATAGGATGTATTAGTTAAGGAAGTGATATTAATCATAGGATATATTAGTTAAGGAGAATTATATTTATCATAGGATGTATTAGTTAGGAAAAAGTGAAATTTAGCTAGATTGTACTAGTTACGGAACGTGTAATTTAGCATAAGGTTTATATTAGGTTGTTCAGAAATTACGATGTATAGTTGTGTTGTTGTTGTATTGCAAGAAAGTATATGAGATTGATTTAGTAATACCCTATGCCTTAGAAATGAAATTATTTTCTCACTCTTGGTTACCAGTTTTGTACTTCAATGCTCGTAGCATTAGGAATAAATTCCAAGAAATACAGGCGTATGTCAAAAGCGAAAATCTCGATATGATAGGAATAACCGAGACATGTTCAAATGGTACAGAGTTTGAAGCCGAATTTAATATTGCAGGATTTAAACACTTTCATCAGGATAGAAACTACAAGAAAGATGGGGATGTTCTGTTGTACGTTAAAAACAATGTCCATGCCTGTGTTTTAGAGAAAGTGAAACAGGATGCATATGATAGTTTGTG
>NC_134783.1:5741753-5771753 GCF_046742065.1 Oratosquilla oratoria
ACTAATATTCATACAGATCATACACGACTTCTCGTGTTTGCAGGTGGGGTAATGATGCAGAAGGTAAGTATTGTGCACGGTGACGCCTGGTTGTTATGTGTTGTATCAGCTGTTCATGTTTAGTTTGGAGCGCTTCGAGATGTCTTGAGTGGAGCTTAGGTTAGTGCTGGGTGAGTAGATATATGTTTGGGGACTGATAAAGTGATTTAGAGGTTTTGACGCCGCTCCATTGCGAACCCATTATGAAACAAGAGGCAACGTTCTAAACGTTCTGATGAAATTTTTTCTTCTTGTTCAATTTTTGAGGCCATTATTGAAGCAAAGAACGCTTCAAATAAAAGGCCTTGAGGTTCTGGAGAAACAAGTCTCTCATTTCATAGTCTCGCACACGTCGTCAGTTCAGTTGTTTTGATCGTCAGTACAATAGAGCACTAAAATTTTAGAGGTAAATTTGGGAGAAAAGAGGCTTCAAATAGAAGACCTTGAGGTTCAGAAGAGACATAAGAACATAAGAACATAAGAACATAAGAATAAAGGAGACTGCAAGAGACCATAAGGCCTACACTAGGCAGCTCCGTATACCACCTGTCATCCCCATCCATAAAGTTGTCTAATCGTTTTTTTAAATCAACTGATAGTTTCAGCGCTTACTACATGGTTACTAAGTTTATTCCATTCATCGACCACTCTATTAGTAAACCAATTCTTGCCTATTTCCTTCTTAAATCTAAATTTGTCCAGTTTATACCCATTACTGCGAGTCCTGCCCTGTTGTTTTATTATGATGACTTTGTTTGCTTCACCCTTGTTATAGCCTTTGATCCACTTGAACACCTCTAGTAGATCACCCCGCACTCTGCGTCTTTCCAGAGAGTGTAAGTTTGGGTGCCTAAGCCTCTCTTCGTAAGGCAAATTTCCAAGTCCATATATCATTTTGGTCATTCTTCTCTGTACTGATTCTAGTGAATTTATGTCCATTTTGTAGGACGGAGACCAAAACTGTACCGCATAGTCAAGGATGGGTCTAACTATCGCTAGATAGAGTTTAATAATTACCTCTGCACTTCTATTCGTTACCGTCCTAGCAATGAAGACTAAATCTGTTAGCTTTATTTCTGGCGATAATGCACTGCTTCCTGGTTTTAAGGTCCGGACTCACTAGAACTCCCAAGTCCCTCTTGCACTCAGATTTTTCTAAAAACGTGTTATCTAAGTTGTATCTATTTTTGGGGTTGTGTAGCCCTACGTTTAACAGGCTACACTTAGAGATATTGAAGTTCATTTGCCATTTCACCGACCATGTGAACAATTTATTAAGATCATCCTGCAGAATCTCCTGACCTAATTAGGCTTCCTATTTTAGTGTCGTCCGCAAACTTACTAACATCACTATTTATCCCATCGTCTAAGTCGTTTATGTACATAATGAACAATAAGGGACCCAAAACCGAGCCCTGGGGGACCCCACTAGTAACATTGCCCCACCTAGATTTTATTCCATTTATGGTGACACGCTGTTTTCTGTTACTAATCCAAGCTCTAATCCATTCTAACACTTTTCCTCCTATTCCATGGGCTTTGATTTTATTTAGTAGTCTCTGGTGTGGCACCTTGTCGAACGCTTTGCTAAAGTCAAAGTAAATAACATTGTAATTTTCATTGTTATCTGACGTCTTATATACCTTAGTGTAAAAGGATAGAAGATTAGTCACACATGACTTACCCTTGGAGAAACCATGCTGTAAATCACGAATTAAATTATGCCCTCGATGTGTTCTCTGAGTCTATTTACTATTATTGATTCAAGCATTTTTCCTATAACCGATGTCAAACTGATTGGCCTGTAGTTGCATATAGACGATCTATCTCCCATCTTAAAAAAAGGAACAACATTTGCCTGCCTCCAAGCAGTTGGAACAAAATCAGTGTCTACCGATTTAGTGAATATTTCAGTTAACTGGTCGCAGATTTCAAATTTACACTCCTTAAGCATTCTTGAAAAAATTTGTCTGGACCCGGAGACTACATCTTCTTTACTAATGCTGATATTAGATAGACTACTTTCTTCATCCCCTCTGAAAATCGGATCGCAGTCAGGTACTTTATCTAACCTCTCATTAGTAAACACCGATAGAAAATAACTGTTAAACTCCTCACTAATTTTTTCCTCCGATTCTATCATGACATTTTCATCCTTTTTAATTGGTCCTATTCTTTCTTTATTTTTTGTTCTAAAGAGATGAAAGAAACCCTTTGGGTTGGATTTTGCTTGACTGGCAACCTTGATTTCATAATTACGTTTCGCTGAACGTGTATTCCTTTTAACTAGCTTTGCCATTTCGTTATATCTTGATCTAAGGTGTAATTCCCCGTTTTTCATTTTTACGTAAAGTCCTCTTTTCATTCCGATCTCATGTTTCAATCTGTCCGTAATCCATTTGGGAGTATTACTATTTTTCCGTATTGGCTTTAGGGGGATAAATGTGTTTTGTGCATTAATAATTAGATCAGTTAGATTGCTATACATTTCTTTTAAATAGCTGACCGGACTGTTGGACTCTCGCCCCAAAATGACCTGACCTAAGGTATGTATATTACCCTCCGTGACCCAGACCTCACTCCCAGCCCCGCTCCGAGAACCAAAAATGTTCCAAACGTCCGTATGACATTTCGTATTCAATTTCAAATAGGTTTTTATATTGTCAAAGTTTGCTTTCCTGAAGTCTGGTACTGGAGACAGGTCTCTTACTTCACAGTCTCACACACGTCGTGAGTTTGAGATTCCATTGAAAACTCCAATGAGAGTAGTTGTTTGTGGGGTATGTATTCTGTTTTGGTTCCAGATATTGACACAGTAACAATCTGACCAGCACTAGGTACTGTTGACGTTTGGTGAGCTTGTTGTGGTTTTGAAGCACTTAAGTCAGAAACTCATTGCTACAATTTTATGCCGATAAGTAACGAATAGTGTTTGACGTCTTCATCCTTCTGATTACAATATATATATATATATATATATATATATATATATATATATATATATATTAAGGCAGCAACAACTAAGGAGGAGAAGAGTTATTTGTGATAGGTCTCAATGAAGGACTTTTTTTTTTTTTTTTTTTTTTTTTTTAAGGTGGTGAGTTATTTGGTAAGATGGTGATGCCTGTGAGGTATGTTACAGCGGTTATATGCACAGTATTAAGGGTGTTACCAATAGTGGAGAGTGACCCTGAATGAATTTCACAGTTGTCAGAAACTGAGATAGTGCCTTCAACTTATTTTATTTTAGGATCTAATTTAGGACAGATAATTAATAGATACTCTGGTTACGTTTGGGAAAAATATAAAATGTTAACTTCCTATGTTACTATGAGTAACCTGGTTTACAAATATCTCTTTGTAATGACAAGTGTGCATCACAGACACATTCCTAACTAGTGAAGCTTTACAAGAGTTTTTCAATAGTTCACGAAATACAAAAAAGAAAATAATGATCTTACAATACTTTAATGGATGACAAAGGCTCCAGGCCTTCATGACTGACTAATGCTCCAGGTCGCACAAGATTCCAACCCCAGGCATACAATATACATATCAATATTATAAATCCAGTCTTACCTGTAAGAATTGGTAGTATTAATTCTAAATTCGTACGTAAACGTTTAACTGACACTTCCCTAGTTTCTAAGTGTAAGATATGATATCTATTACCACCTGTAAACCTATATGGACTGGATTATCTTGGTAAAAGTTTATTACTGATGGCATAAATTCTGGACATGACCAAATATCCTATTTGTAATTCTATTTTGTGTGCTATTCTATGTGATTGTTTCTTTATTTCTTGTGTATAATCTTTCATGCGTTTCCTAACTCTTTGGTGTAAGGTTAGAAATGTATGTATCCTATTTGAGATATAATCATCTATGTTATACATTGGCTTTGGTTCTGCAATTAAGATTTCATATGGGAGAATTTAGTTTTTCCCGTATATAATTTAGTGTGGAGTTTTTCCTGTTGCTGTATTAGTTTGGTTATTGAGTGCACATTTAACACAAGGAATCCAATTATTCCAATTTATACTATGTGGGCTTTTAAACCTTTAAGACAAGTGATATTTTTCTTATTTAACCTCTCTACAACTCCACTGCTCAGTGAATGATTTACTTGAATATTAATTTTGTTTTTCTTAAATAACCTGCATAATTCTTCCAAGATTTTGTTGTTAAATTCAGTACCATTGTCTGAAACTAAGATCTTGTTTATTTGTATTTTTTCATGTTTATATATGTATTTCGTGTCACTGAATCCAAATATCACATTAGTTTTGACGTAACATCGATATTTCTTTATTTATTCTTGATTTTATATTTTATTGTTATATACGCAACCTTTCTCTACAGTAGTTAATTGATTTAATCTACTTTAGCATTCTAAGGATAATTATACAACATCTAGTATTTTTTTCATAATATGAAGTGTATTTAAGAGCTACAATATTAGTAAGAACAAAATAAACAACACAACTTTGCACTGCAAGTGTTTTGATGACTCTTCTCATGATTAGAAGTGCTTTGACGATCGAGATTTTCTAGAATGCATGCTTTCGTCTTTTCTGACTAGTGACCATATGTAATCTCCCATCATAGCAGTATTCCATCGTCCTTGATATCTTCTTTCCATAGTTGCGATATCCCGAAGAAATCTCTCGCCATGCTCCTCACTGACAGCCCCCAAGTTTTCGGGGAAGAAATCTAGGTGAGAATGCAAGAAATGTATCTTCAAGGACATACGACAACCAAGTTTCCTGAAGTTCTCAATAAGCTTTGCCACTATTTGTTTATAATTAGGGTCCTTGTGATTTCCTAGGAATCCACGAACTACATCACGAAATGAACACCAAGCTTCTCTTTCAACTTTCGTCATCGCTCTTTCCAGTTTCTCCGACTTCAACATTTTGTTTACCTGGGGTCCAACAAATATACCACCCTTGAGCTTAGCCTCAGATAGCTTGGGAAACATGAGACAAATTTCTTGGAAAGTTTCACCTCCAAAATCCAAAGCCTTCACAAACTGTTTAATTAACCCTAGCTTGATATGAAGTGGGGGTAATAAAACTTTTTTCGAATCTACTAGAGGCTGTCTGAGAACATTTAACATTCCTGGCTGCAGTTCAACTCTTGGGTGCCAATGAACTTTATTATAATGATCATCATCAGCCCTGCTGTCCCATAAACAAAGAAAACAGGAATACTTTGTGTATCCCCCTTGTAAGCCAAGCAAAAAGGCTAGCATCTTGAAATCACCACAAACATCCCATTTGAATTCAGCATAATTGATTTTTTCAAGAAGCTGTTTGACATTATGATAGTTTTCTTTCTTCTGTACTGAGTGTGCAAGAGGCAAAGATGGGTTTTTATTTCCATTGTGGAGCAATACTGCTTTGAGACTTCGTGTTGAGCTATCTATGAACAGTCGCCATTCTGCAGGATCATGTTCGAGTCCAAGGGCTGTAAACAAACCAGTAACATCCTTACAATAACACATATCATCACTAAAGTCATAGTAAATTATAAATTCTTCATGTCGTTTCCGGTACACAGATGTCCTGCAGTCTTCTCCTAGTAGATTCCATTCTTTCATCCTTGATGTAAGAAGCTCAGCTCCTGACTTAGTAAGACCTAAGTCTCTGATTAAGTCATCTAGCTCACTCTGACTTGGAAAGTGAGGCTCCGAAGTCGTTCTTGGTGCGAAATCTTCGTCT
The DNA here is from genome assembly GCF_046742065.1 of Oratosquilla oratoria. Lineage (NCBI taxonomy): Eukaryota > Metazoa > Arthropoda > Malacostraca > Stomatopoda > Squillidae > Oratosquilla > Oratosquilla oratoria. The sequence continues at coordinate 5,747,518 of NC_134783.1, forward strand.
CCCATTTCATGGCTGCTGCTACCTGCTGACCCTTCAGATGAAATTTCCATTGTATCTTCCATCTGGAAAGAAAGAAATAACTAAATATAGCAACTTCAACAAAGACGAATAGCATTAGTATTCCATATATCTTTAGGAAAGTGAATGTATATTAAGTACTTAATACTGAAGTTAATTAAAAGTAAAGAGAGTATGATAAAAATAAACTTGCATTTTCTGGTGGTTGTGGTACTGGTAAGCTATCATCATGTGGGACAGGTGCTCTAGATGATGGTATGTCTGGATACTGCAGAGCTTGTCTTCCTTTCACTTTCCTGTACTTCGTCACATCAATCATACAAAAGTAGCAGTCGTCGTGATGGTTCTTCGGCTCTCTCCATATTCTAGGAATGGCAAAAGGCATTGCCCTTCCTGTACCTCTCAGCCATCCTTCTAAAGTAGATCGGCAGCTTCCACATATCACATGAGGTGCCCATGGCTGGTCCTGGTCACCCATGGGCATTCCGAAATAGAGTCTGTACGCTATCCACACTTTAGCACCTCTCACGATCTTATGTAGTACTTGTTTTTTTCCCACACACATAGCAAAATGTATCAGGAGAATTTTCACATCCTCTAGTAGCCATCTTAACAGGTAAATAGTTCAGTCATTGATCTGAAAGAGAAAATTAGATAAACATTTAGTAGCAGACCACATAACATTCCAAAATATACATGGTAACATTGAAATTATATGTATTTCTATAACGGTCAATGATACAGAAAAATTAATTGCATATTTGAAATCAGCAGGAAAAATGGATTAATAAACTCTAAAAAAAATACAATAAACAAAACTTTTGAAAAAAAATGTTACGTTGTGTAATCAATGGTAACAAATCCATATCTATATCCATTTTCAGACATAGGTGACTCTAGTGTATCTAAGTTATCTCTTTCCCATGGGATATGATAGCATAGGAGCAGGCTTATATGTATTTTCTTTTACTTCAGCACATTTCAAGCAATGTTCAATATGTAAGTAAATATCTCTCTTCATGCCTGGCCTAAAGTATTTAACTTGTGCTTGTCTATAATTTTTATATTTTCCTGGATGAAAACTACAATCACTATCATAAGGTTTTTTCAATACCTCTGGTACAAGAGTTTGTGGAATTACCAACTGATTCACTAGTCCCCTAGAAATATCCTTCCCACTTAAATTGATCTTTTCTATACAAAAGTCCATTTCTCAAATGAAATTCATTTATCTTATACCCCTTTTGTAGTTTTGAAGGAATACCTCGTGGTTTCATCAAATTCTGGGCTACTTTTTCCCAAGTCTTGTCTCTTCTTTGTTCCCTTATTATCATTCCCTCATCTGATGTTACTAGTTCATTAATGCTGCAGATGAAATTGATCAACCCTGTCGTTGGTTGGCTAATATTCCTAGATAGTGCAACTGCTGCAACGTTCTTCTTACCTAGAATGTATTCAAACTTAACCTCCTAACACTGAAGTGTAGTAGACCACCTGCCTAATCTGCCCCTAAGATTCTTATTTTGAATAAGTTTTACATAAGAACATAAGAATGAAGGAGACTGCAAGAGACCATAAGGCCTACACTAGGCAGCTCCGTATCCATTACCACCCGTCATTCCCATCCATAAAGTTGTCTAATCGTTTCTTAAAGCAGCTGATAGTTTCAGCGCTTACTACATGGTTACTAAGTTTATTCTATTTGTCGACCACCCTATTAGTAAACCAATTCTTGCCTATTTTCTTCTTAAATCTAAATTTGTCCAGTTTATACCCATTACTGCGAGTCCTGCCCTGTTATTTTAATATGATGACCTTGTTTGCATCACCCTTGAAAACCTCTATTAGATCACCCCGCACTCTGCGTCTTTCCAGAGAGTGTAAGTTAAGGTGCCTAAGCCTCTCTTCGTAAGGCAAATTTCTGAGTCCATGTATCATTTTGGTCATTCTTCTCTGCACTGATTCTAGTGAATTGATGTCCGTTCCGTAGGACGGAGACCAAAATTGTAACGTATAGTCAAGGGTTGGTCTAACTATCGCTAGATAGAGTTTAATAATTACCTCTGCAATTCTATTCGTTACCGTCCTAGCAATGAAACCTAATGCTCTGTTAGCTTTATTCCTGGCGGACTCACTAGAACTCCCAAGTCTCTCTCGCACTCAGTTTTCTCTAAAAGCGTATTATCTAAGCTGTATCTATTTTTGGGGTTGTGTACCCCCTACGTTTGAAACGCTACACTTAGAGATATTGAAGTTCATTTGCCATTTCACCGACCATGTGAACAATTTGTTAAGATCATCCTGCAGAATCTCTGCGTCGTCTCCTGGCCTAATTAGGCGTCCTATTTTAGTGTCGTCCGCAAACTTACTAACATTACTATTTATCCCATCGTCTAAGTCGTTTATGTGCATAATGAACAACAAGGGACCCAAAACCGAGCCCTGGGGAACCCCACTAGTAACATTGCCCCACCTAGATTTTACTCTATTTAAGGTGACACGCTGTTTTCTGTTACTAATCCAAGCTCTAATCCATTCTAACACTTTTCGTCCTATTCCATGAGCTTTGATTTTATTTAGTAGTCTCTGGTGTGGCACCTTGTCGAACGCTTTGCTAAAGTCAAGGTAAATAACATTGTTATCTGACGCCTTATATACTTTAGTGTAAAAGAATAGAAGATTACTCACACATGACTTACCCATGGAGAAACCATGCTGTGAATCACGAATTAAATTATGTCTTTCGATGTGTTCTCTGAGAGTATTTACTAATACTGATTCAAGCGTTTTTCCTATAACCAATGTCAAACTGACTGGCCTGTAGTTGCATATAGACGATCTATCTCCCTTCTTAAAAACAGGAACAACATTTACCTGCCTCCAAGCAATAGGCACAAAACCAGTGTCTATCAATTTATTAAATATTTCAGTTAACTGGTCGCAGATTTCAAATTTACACTCCTTAAAGATGATGAAAGTAGGTAAGGCACCTGGTCTGGATGGATGCCATGCAGAATGTCTGAAAAAGGGAGGTTCAGTGATGGTGGACTGGTTGGTGAGGTTATTTAATGTTTGCTGGAGAGAGGGTAGAGTACCGGAGGACTGGAGAAGTGCCTGTATAGTTCCTCTTTACAAGGGAAAAGGGGACAAGTGTGAATGTAGTAGTTTCAGAGGGATTAGCCTGTTAAGTGTAGTAGGGAAGGCTTATGGGAGGATCTTAATTGAGAGGATTAGGAGAGGAACAGAAGGAGTAATTGGTGAGGAACAGTGTGGATTTAGGACAGGTAGAGGTTGTGTAGATCAGATCTTTGTGGTAAGACAGATATGTGAGAAAGCTATAGGAAAGGGGAAGGATGTTTTTTGGGCTTTTATGGATCTGGAAAAGGCTTATGATAGGGTAGACAGAAAGGCACTGTGGGAGGTTATGCAGATATACGGGATAGGAGGAAAGCTTTTGTGAGCTGTCAAGAGTTTTTATGAGAGTAGTAAAGCATGTGTCAGGATTAGAAATGGAGAGAGTGAGTGGTTTGAAGTAAAGGTGGGACTTCGTCAAGGATGCGTTATGTCGCCCTGGCTGTTCAACTTATACATGGATGGGGTGGTGCGAGAGGTGAATGCTAGGGTAGTGGGTCAGGGATTGGAGATGGTTAAAGAAAATGGAGAAAAGTGGGAGGTGAGCCAGCTGTTGTTTGCGGACGACACTGCGCTTGTGGCAGGGTTAGAGGAGGGATTGAGGAAGCTGGTGGCAGAGTTTGGGAGAGTATGTGATAGAAGAAAGCTAAAGATAAATGTGGATAAAAGTAAGGTGATGAGATGTACAAGGGGTGAAAGTGGCAGTAGACTGGAAGTGAACATTAAGGGAGAGCGACTGGAGGAAGTGGATAGTTTTAGATACTTGGGTGCAAGTGTAGCAGGAAAAGGTGGAGTGAAAGTGGAGGTAGAATGTAGATTGAGAGAAGCGAGTAAATGCCTTGGTGGTTTAAAGAGTGTAATGAGGAATAGACATTTGGGAATGGATGCGAAGAGGAGACTGTATGAAGGAGTGATTGTGCCAACAGCACTGTATGGGGCAGAAACGTGGAATATAAGAGAAGAAGAGAGAAGGAGTTTGAATGTGTTTGAGATGAGGTGTCTGAGAAGTATGGTGGGGGTTACTAGGCTGGATAGAGTGAGAAATGAGGAGGTGAGGAGGAGAACAGGGGTGAAAAAGGATTTGGGAGATAGGGTTAATGAAAGAATATTAGGATGGTTTGGACACATGGAAAGAATGAGTGAAGAAAGACTAGTAAAAGAGGTATGGAAGGCAGATGTGGAGGGAGTGAACATGAGGGGACGTCCTAGGATGAGGTGGATGGATGGGGTGAAGGGGGCTTTGGGGAAGAGGGGAATGTCTGTTGAGGAAGGAAGGGAGAGGACGGAAGACAGAGGTGAGTGGAGAATGGTTGTATATGGATGATGTTGTGACTGCATGAGGAGGAATAGGCGGGGTGGTGGGGGCCGGGGTAGTATGTGTGAGTAAATTTTGACGCAGCCCGAAGGGATTTCTCCCCGTCCTCGCCTTATATGCAGAGGGGGACGGAGAGGGGGGGTCGCCGATTAAATGAAGCGGCCTTGCTGTGGATGTACTGTGTCTTGCGACACTGCTTCTGACCCAGGGCGGTGGGCAGGGTGCAGGGATGACCCGTCATCCAGGAGGTGCTCAGATGAAAGGGAGGGTGGGAGGGGTGTGGAGTGTATTTAGGGATGAAATGGGTGGGAGTGTTTTTATGCCTTTCCCTTTTTGGCTACCTCCCTTGTAAGGGGGAAAAAGCCTTGGTATATGTATGTATGTAAGTACTCAGAAATTTTTCGTCTGGACCCGGGGATTTTGTAGCTTTCAATCTGCTTGACTACTTCTACTTTACTAATGCTGATATTAGATAGACTACTTTCTTCATCCCCTCTGAAAATCGGATCGCAGTCAGGTACTTTATCTAACCTCTCATTAGTAAACACCGATAGAAAATAATCGTTAAACTCCTCATTCATTTTTTCTCCGATTCTATCATGACATTTTCATCGTTTTTAATTGGTCCTATTCTTTCTTTATTTTTTGTTCTAAAGAGGTGAAAGAAACCCTTTGGGTTGGATCTTGCTTGACTGGCAACCTTAATTTCATAATTATGTTTCGCTGTACGTGTATTCTTTTTAACCAGCTTTGCCATTTAGTTATATCTTGATCTATAGTGTAATTCCCCGTTTTTTTTTGTTTTGTTTTTTTTAACGTAAAGTCCTCTTTTCATTCCAATCTCATGTTTCAATCTGTCCGTCATCCATTTGGGAGTATTACTATTTTTCCGTATTGACTTCAGGGGGATGAATTTATTTTATGCATTAATAATTAGATCAGTTAGATTGCTATACATTTCATCCAAATTACTGACCTGTCTGTTGAGCCCCCGCCACAATTGACCTGACCCAAGGTATGCATATTACCCTCTGTGACCCGACCCCTGGTCATGATCTTACCCCTGGTCAAGTACCGAGTCCTGACCCCCCCGTCGACAATGTCCGAAGCGTCCGTATAACATTTCATATTCAATTTTAAATAGCTTTTTATATTGTCAAAGTTTGCTCTCCTGAAGTCTGGTACTTGGACATTATTCGTACTTTTTAATTCTTCCCAAATAATACTAAATCTTATTTCCTGATGATCGCTAGAGCCTAGACTATCTCCCACTTTTACGTTGCTCGTTAGGTGCTCATTATTAGTTAAGAGTAAGTCCAGAGTATTTTCTCCCCTCGTAGGATCGGTAATCCCTTGTTTTAGGAAATTATCCTGCACCACATCTAGGAATTTCTTCGTTTCCTGATCTCCTATTAAAGTTTTCCAGTCAATGTTCCTATAATTAAAATCTCTCATGATCACACCGTTTTTGCACTGGGACGCTATGTAAATTTCATGAATCAAGGGATCAGTCTGCTCAATGCTGAGGCTAGGAGGTCTGTACAAGACGCCAATAATAACTTTCTTATTCTTGCCTATAATCTCTACCCAAATAGATTCCGTACAGTCCTCTTCCTATATCGAATTGTTGATAATACAGTTTATTATATGTTTAACGAAAAGTGCTACACCTCCCCTACTCATGCCAACCCTATCCTTGTGAAAAAACGTGTATCTTTCTATTTCGATTTCCGGAAGGAAATGCTTATCAGCCATGTTGATCCAGGATTCAGTAATAGCTATAATATCGAAATTCTCTACGCATGCTTTACCTCGCAGCAAATCAATTTTGTTAATTATGCTTCTGTCATTTGTATAGTAAACTTTAAGTTTATCTTCCCTCCATCTGTTTTAGTGATTCTTTTCAAAGTCCCTCTCTAAGTTGTTTCTATTGCCTAAACTATATTCCGATACCCCCCCCTACACCCACATACTCTACCCGAATAAAATAAAATAACTATAGGATGCCTACTTCTCGCTCAAGCAAGGAGCCGAAATCCTCTGGGCGATAAGTGCACCCCGTCCCTTGTATATAGTTTATTCTTACCGTAAAAGCGGTCTCAGTTGTCGACAAATGCCCATCCATTGGCCGTACAATGTTTTGCCAGCCTGCAATTCATTGCAATAGCCCTGGAATGCCACATGCCTCCAACTCTACGCCTCGGAAGGCTAGGAGGTCTGTACAAGACGCCAATAATAACTTTCTTATTCTAGGAACACCTCCCCTATTTCTAATCTTGTCTAGCGCATCCCGGAACCGCGCAAACAATTCCTCGCTCCCTAACTTACCTATATCACTGCCCGGCACTTCAGCAAACTACTAAACACTCTTCAATCCTATCTCTAACATCTCTTATCCCCGCGCCGGGGAAATACACCTGTGTCCTATGTTTCCTATCTTTATCGCAGAAATCCATGTCTAAGTACCTCACTAGACTGTCTCCTACAACCAAAATATTACCTGTGGGCAGGGATCCAGCGTCTGCCCTTCCCTTCTTCTCTTGAATTTCATTTGTTTCTTCTTCCTGCAGATTCGTTAGTGCTTGAAACGAGTTCTTGCAATCGAGAGGGGCTGGTGAGGACTTTTTTTCACTATTTCGCTTCTTATTTTTTGCCGTTTTCCATCCAGGCTCATAGCTAGTTCTGTCTTCCGTATTTTGGGCCTTCGAGCGGAGAACTCGATTCTCCTCTTTAAGGCACTTTACAGCATCCTCCAAGGCTTCAATTCTACTAAGTAGAGATTGTACCTCATCGGCGCTGAACACGGCAACACAACCACTCGCCATATCACTAATTGAAGCAGCTACCCGGTTGACCTGACCTGAGTGACGAATACAGCTCAACTGAATAGATGTATGATCAGTCCACACCCTGATTGGATCCGATTGGATATCCCAGTATCATATGAGTATCTCTAAAACTCTCTAGTGAATATATCACTGCTAATGTTTCTCTTTCTGTAATGGAGTAGTTTCTCTCTGCACCATTATAAAGACTCGACGTGAAAGCTATTGGTTTCAACTTTCCATCTCTCTCTTGTATCAGTATACCTCCTAACCTTACGTCTGATGCATCAGTACAAAGAATGAACTCTTTATCATAATTAGGAAAAATAAGAACTGGAGAACTAGTAAAGTTATCTTTCAACTTGTCAAAAACTTGTTGTTGTTCAAGTTCCCAGATCAACTTTCAATTTTTCCCCAAGAAAAAACTTAATGGATTAGCTATGTCTGCATAAATCTTAATAAAATTTCTATAATACCATGTCAATCCCAAGAATAATCTACATTTTTCTACATTGTTCGGAATTGGGTAGTTCTTTACTGGCTCTACCTTTGAATTAACTGTACTAAGTCCGTGTCTATCTATCTTATGTCCCAAATGAATTACGCTGTCCTGCAAAAACTTACATTTTCCAAATTTCACTTTCAATCCTGCTTCAACTAGTCTTGAGAATACCAAATCTAATTTCTTACAATGTTTGGAAAACTATTAAAATATCATCTAGAAATACACTGTATCCATTAATCTCATATAAGTTTATGGACTATTACATAACCCAAATGGCATTCGTTTGAACGCATAGTGCCTCGTTGTTGTAGAAAATGCTGTATAATCCCGTAAATACTCGTGCCACTCTATTTGCCAAAACGCTGATTTGATATTTATAGAGCTAAAGTACCGATTCTTGGTTCTCAAACTACGAAGTATATCTGCTATTACCGTTAACGGTAGTTGATTAGGTATTGTCTGTACATTCAATTCCCTATAGTCAATAACTGAACGCATGGTATAATCTGATTTTGACACCAGAATCAATGGAAATTTTCATTCACGTTGACTGGGTTCTATGACATCCTTCGATAATATTTCTGTAATCAATTTATTTACAATGGCTAGCTTGGAATGCGGTAATCTATAGGCAGGTATATAAATAGGCTGAATCCCTGGTTTTAATTCTATTTGATGTTTTAAAACAAGTTTTTTGCCCAAGGCGTCCCCCGGCAAAGCAATTGCTTTATTGTGCTTCACAAGCGCTGCAATTAAATTTGAATTTAATTCAGGACAAGTAGAATCTAGTTGACTTTTATATTTCTCTCCCAAATCTGTTTCTTCCTGAATTAAACAGATTGATGAAATTTGTGATTCCACCTCCTCAGGAGTCATTTAAAATCTTAATGGGTCTTAGACACACCTAAAAAAAAATCCTTTTTGTTTACATTTTCTTAAGACTATGTCTTTATTCAAAGTACTAATCGCTAATATTTCTTCCACGTCTTTGTGTGTCTTATAAATACCCGAGTCCAATTTCAAACCTTTTATCCTAAATGAGAAAATGACGACCACGGGACGTATAATAATTTTTTTATGTACACATTGAATATTCTATCAACAAATTTTAGAAAAAAAATAATTGCTCACACGCACACGCACACACACACACACACACACACCTCTCATGGCGCTGTGGTTAGAGCTCTGGCCTGCCACTACGGAGGTCCGGGTTCGACCCTCGCCCGGGGCTGAAATAATATCAGTATCGCATCGCTGAGGGGTGTTACTCCAACTCTCGTGGGCGGGGAGTTGGGGGTGTGTGTGTGTGCAAGGTCATAGCATTACCCATAGATCGGACCTACGAGCTCTGAGCTCTCTTCCAGGAGGGAAATAGCTGTCGATCACGAGTCCAACACGTGATCCAAAGACCAAGTGAATACACACACACACACACGCACACACATACACACACACAGACACATACACACACACACACACACAAGCACACACACACACATACACACACACACACACACACGAAAAAAAGAAGTACAGCGGCGGGCCGAATGAGCTGATCTCACGGCCCGCGGGCCGTAGTTTGGTGACCCCTGGTATAGAATATATATATATAAATATATATATATATATATATATATATATACATATATATATATATATATATACATATATATATACATATATATATATATGTATGTATATATATATATATATATATATACATATGTATACATATATACATATATATACATATATGTATATACATATGTATATATGTATGTGTGTGTGTGTGTGTGTGTGTGTGTGTGTGTGTGTGTGTGTGTGTGTGTGTGTGTGTGTGTGTGTGTGTGTGTGTGTGTGTGTGTGTGTGTGTGTGTGTGTGTGTGTGTGTGTGTGTGTGTGTGTGTGTGTGTGTGTGTGTTCTAAAAGGCTTTTCCCACTTGCAAAGGGAATGGCTGTGAGAAAACCTACACCCACCCTACGCCCACCCTACACCCACTCTACACCCATAAGACACCATTCCTCCCATCTGATCAACAAATCTAAAAATTTCTTAACTGACAATGTAAGCATAAGAGAATTTATAGATGTCAGCAAATACTGATATTCTAAATCCCCTTACTGACATTGTCCTGAAGAAATGAAAATTCTCCTACGTTATCTTTGTCATCTACGTCATCCTTAGATGGCCGATGTGAGACGATGTTGTAATAAGATTCTTAGACAAAGCGACTTACCCCAACTGCGGTGGATTCAATGAATTATACAGCATCATTCATGAGTCAAGAATCTGTTTCGCAGTCATGAATGTAAGAATAGAATCTTTCCCAACTGGGTCTTTCCTAGACTTTGGAGCCACTGCACAAACCGAAGCAAACCAAACCTAATCTGTCTAACCTAGCCTTAACCCAGTCCTAGTCTAATATTAACATACTCATCTTTGGCAAACATCACCAAATTAAATTTCATAAATTCTATTTAACCCTTAACAGGTAAAGGTCTTTTTGACAAACGATTCAGGTAAAGCGGGGTCTGACAGACCCCAAATACAAAAAAAAAAAAAAAAAAAAAAAATACTTTTACTGCATTTATTGACATAGAAATCAAAACATATGTACTTCAACTTATATTCTTCCATTTACATGCTTAAAAGTCACTATAATTGTTAGACATATATTTTAATGAAAATTACAAAAAAAATATATGAAAAATAAGATATTGCTGACTTCAGAGGGTGCTTGACTGAAAACATGAAACATGAAGCGGTTGGTCATCATCATTTTGTAGAGACCAATGTTCCAACTATTTTTAAGGAAAAGCAGAGCTACAACAAATGAATAATAAATGTATTTCATAAACCATGAAATCTGAAGAAAAAAAACGAGGTAATTATTTTGACTTTGACCAATTTTACGCAAAAATTATGGACTGGTTTTAATGATATTTTCAGGGAAGGTTGATACTAGGTCCAGCAAACAATATATAAGTTTTTAATGGTATCTAAGTTTATTATTCATAAGTTTTTATGGCTCTAAGCACTCCTACCCTGACTCAGCAAAACCCCATCCTTCGTTGACGGAAGTTTGTGGTCTCAGAGGGTTTTGAGCTTTCTTGAGAGGACATGAGTCGAGCAATTCATACATAATGCTAATGATAATGAAGAACAAATTTTATTGGATATACTGAAAGTGGAATTTGTGATACTGAAGAATCTAATTGCAGTCATTGCAGATGGGGGTTGAATGGTGGCGAGATGTCATATTTTATGATATGAGAATAGTGTGATCTTGTTGTGAGAAGAAACATATTAACAGAACAGAAAATATTAAGCATTTATAAGTGATACGAAATGTGATACAAATTAAACTTAAACAAAAGAGGGAAGGATAAATTAATCAAATAAAATGTGGCAGAATGTCATGTTTTATGATAATATGAGTATAGCGTGACCATGATATGAAAAGAAATTTAACATTGTGATAAAAGTTAATGTGATCAAAAGAGGGAAAATGGAATAAATTAAATAAATAAATTGAATAAATTAAATCAAACTCGGATGTATGTGTGGGAATAGAGTGGCTGAGGTGTCCTAAAATGTGGCGAGATGTCACATTTTATGATGATATGAGAATAGTGTGAGAAGAAACATATTATTAACAGAACAGAAAATATCAAACATTTATGTGATACAAAATATATGATACAAATTAAATTTGAACAAAAAGAGGGGAAGTATGGAATAAATTACAGCAGTATGTGTGGGAATAAAATGGCTGAGGTGTCCTAAAATGTGGCGAGATGTCACATTTTATGATAATATGAGAATAGTGTGATCTTGTTGTGAGAAGAAACATATTAACAGAACAGAAAATATTAAGCATTTATATGTGATACAAAATATGTGATACAAATTAAATTTGAACAAAAGAGGGGAAGGATAAATTAATCAAATAAAATGTGGCGGAATGTCATGTTTTATGATAATATGAGTATAGCGTGACCATGATATGAAAAGAAATTAAACATTGTGATAAAAGTTAATGTGATCAAAAGAGGGAAAATGGAATAAATCAAATAAATAAATTGAATAAATTAAATCAAACTCGGATGCATGTGTGGGAATAGAGTGGCTGAGGTGTCCTAAAATGTGGCGAGATGTCACATCTTATGATATGAGAATAGTGTGAGAAGAAACATATTATTAACAGAACAGAAAATATCAAACATTTATATGTGATACAAAATATGTGATACAAATTAAATTTGAACAAAAAGAGGTGAAGGATGGAATAAATTACAGCAGTATGTGTGGGAATAGAATGACTGAGGTGTCCTAAAATGTGGCGAGAAGAAACATATTAACAGAACAGAAAATATTTAGCATTTATGTGATACAAAATATGTGATACAAATTAAATTTGAACAAAAGAGGGGAAGGATAAATCAATCAAATAAAATGTGGTGGAATGTCATGTTTTATGATAATATGAGTATAGTGTGACCATGATATGAAAAGAAACTCACATTACCAGAACAGAAATTAAACATTGTGATCAAAATTAATGTGATCAAAAGAGGAAAAATGGAATAAATTAGATAAATAAATTAAATCAATTAAATAAATAAACTAAATGAATTAAATCAAACTCGGATGTATGTTTTTCTGTTGATAAAAAAGAAGGAATTATTATTTACCCATAAGTATAAATGATAAAACATTTATATGACATGAACAAACCTCAGGTAAAGTGGGGTCTGACAAACCCCACGCTACTCACACCTCAGGTAAAGTGGGGTCTGACAGACCCCACGCTACTCACACCTCAGGTAAAGTAGGGTCAGACGGGCTCAAAAGCTCTATAAAGCTTATATAGAGCAAGATTCAGGAATGACCCTATCACCCCATTTAACTACTCCACTGATCAAGAAGGTATATGGGAGTACATATCTATGTGTAATATATTAGTATATTAAAAGTAAAAAACAAAAAAGTATAGGGTCTGTCTGACCCCACTTTACCTAAGAAGGGTTGAGAAGGAAATAGGGAAGAACTGGTTTACCAACAGAGTAGTTAACGAGTGGAATAGACTTAGTAACCACTTAGTGAACGTTAAAACTATTGGTTGTTTTAAGAGAAGGTTAGATAACTTTATGAATGGGAATGATAGGTGGTAATGGACATGGAACTGCCTAGTGTAGGCCTTATGGTCTCTTGTAGTTTCTTTCATTCTTATGTTAAGTCACTTGCAATGCATATGGGCAACATGTAGTGAGCACTAAAACTATTGGTTATTTTAAAAGAAGGTGCTATTGAGAGAAAAGGAAGAGGTTTTGGTGAGTTCGTCTACTTTATTGTAAGGTACGAGTGAACTGATTTTACATGAGGCGGGAGCCGATATATATACCGCGTGGGTAGTCACCCGTGGTGCGTAATTATATAATTGCACTGGATTAGGTTAGGTCGGGTCAAGCAGGGTCGCACTGTCAAAGAGCGTCAGGTCGTGGGCAACATGACTCGCGTTCTATGCCACGTGGTTATCGTGATGTGTATAATATTCCCCTCTCAAAATTGCCTTGGATTCAGAGGGCGTCCTGCACGTGAGAATTTGTTGTGCGGAGTGTCGAGGTGTGCTGGATGGAGACCCACTCTGGCCTACCGTAGATGGAAATGCGGAAGGTCTTGTCCTTACGTTCAAGGACAAGATGGGGCCAGTGTGGGGACGGGTGAATGGTGGTGTGTGAGCGTCTGTCCTCAAGAAAACGTGCGTCGAGGTGTGGAGGTGTTTTGGGAGGTATTCCTTGATCTCCCGCTGATGTGTCGGCACACATAGGGCGAATTTGCCGACAGTGCGTCGCAGCTACTGCAGGCTCTCGGAAGAATCCTGTGGAGGAAATAATTCTGCGGGCACGACGAGGGTTCTGGAGACACGTTGAGGTCGTCCTTGATGGCTGTCCGAAGGCCAAGGAGTATCCATGGTAGTTGGGGTAGCTAGGAGTCGTTGTTGCAGCGTGCCATAAGAGATGCTTTGAGTGAGCGGTGGGTTCGCTCGACCATGCCGTTGGCTGCAGAGTTGTAGGAGATAGTGTGGTGGACTGTAGTAACCAGGAGTTCGGCGAGGGAGTGCCACAGCCGCGACGTGAAGCAAGTTCCTCGGTTGGAGGTGACGTGTTCCGGGAGGCCAAATCGGACGATCCATCCAATTAGAAAGGCTGTAGTGCAGGATGAGGCAGTACATGGGGATGGCCTCCAACCAGCGGGTTGATCTATCAATGGCGGTGAAGAGGTAACGATGGCCTTCCGGTGGAGGGAGTGGGCCGACGACGTCGACATGAATATGTGCGAAGCGTCGTCGGGGCTGATGGAATGATCCAATGCCTGATTCGGTGTGGCGATAAATTTTGCTTTGCTGGCAGGCAATGCATCTGGCCCACTCATTTGCGTCCTTGGAGATGCTGTGCCAGATGAATTTCTGTTTCAGGAGCTTCGCAGTGATGAGGGGTCGTGGGCGGCGGCCGGTACTGATGTCGCAGAGGATCCTGTGGTTGTCGTGAAAAGGAACGTCTTGCCACTTAAGGGATGTGATGGATGTCCTGTAGGCAAGTGTTTCAGGATCCTCCCGTTGCTCTCTGGCGATAGCTGCGTAGTCGAGGCCGAGTTAAACTACGTCGATGGCTATTCGGGAGAGGCCGTCTACGACGGGGTTCTTTGTACCGGGGATGTGCCTGATTGTGCAATTGAACTCGGCGATGGCGGTGAGGTGATAGCGTTGACTAGCAGATCAAGCATCCTGTTGTTTCGTGAAGGCGTGCACCAGAGGTTGATGGTCAGTGTTGATAATAAATAAGGAGCCTTTGAGGAAATGGCGAAAGTGGCGGACGCCGTGGTGGATGGAGAGGAGCTCTCTGTTGAAGGTGCTGTAGTTGAGCTGGGCCTTGGAGAGTTCCTGCTGAAGAAACCGAGGGCTGTGGGTCTGCCACGGAGGATTTGTTCGAGCACACCCCCTATGGCGACATTGCTGGCGTCCGTTGACAGTTGTAGCTGGGCACCTGGTGCAGGGAAGGAGAGGGTAGTGGCACGGGTAAGGGCTTTTTTTTTGGGGGGGGGGGGCGTTGTCGAAGGCAGTTTACATGGCGAGGTTTCACAGGAGGTCCTTCGGTTTTCCGTGAAGGGCGTTATAGAGTGGGTGCAGCGTTTGAGCGACGTTAGGAGGAAACTGGTAGAAGTTGACCACCCCAATAAATTCCTGCAAGGCTTTGATTGTAGTAGGTTTGGGAAATTTGTCGACTGCGGCGACTTTATCCTGCAGGGGACGAACGCCGTCAGGAGAGATGAGGTGTCCCAAAAATGGGACAGAATTTTTTCCGAAGCTGCATTTGTTAAAGCGGACAACGAGGCCATTGTCCTGGAAACTCTCGAGGATGGTCCGCAGGTGTTAGAGATGGTGCTCAGGCGAGTTGGAAAAGATCAGAATATCGTCGACGTAGCAGACGCTGAAGTCGAGGTCGCCGAAGATGCCGTCCATTAGGCTATCGTGATGTGTACAAAGGTTTAATAAATTTATGGATGGGGATCATAGGTACCAATGGACATAAAACGGCCTAGCGCAGAGCTTATGGTCTCTTGTAATCTTCTTCATTCTTAATTCAAATGTCGTGGGATAAACATGGCGCTATTCGAAGTGCAGTGGAAAGGATCCGATTTATCCGTGGGAGGAGGGAAGGGACCCGCTTGGAGAGAGCTCTATCTTTGCATGACTAACAGGTAATCTAAGGAATGAAGAATGCCTGATAATTCAATACCGCCATCTATAAGTAGTATATCATAACATCAGATGCGGTAAAATAGTTATAGCTCATAAGTATTCTGTCTCTACAGTTTCCCCCTTGCAATAGAATTTCACATCTCTAAATTCTTGGTTTTCCATTTGATTTCAAATATTTTGACCAGTTCTACACTTCGATCTGTGTCGATCTCACCTTACCTGATCAATTTGCTACTTCATTCTAGCATAAAGAAAATGTAACTTGGTGTATTATGACTGAAAGTTTTAGAAATTGCAAAACGTCTTTTCTTGTAATTGGTGTCGTTTTTCATTACTTCAAAACTTAACTAATAAATACCTATAGATCTGCCTGTTCAATTGAAGTAAATTTGTATTCAAAAGTTCTGACCCACTCAATAGTTTTTGCTATATGAATGTACTGCTTGCTACCGAGTTCACGATTATTTTCTTATTATTTTTATTATTGACTATAGTGTAGCATCACTTCTATCCTTGTGAACAGTCTCGCCCTGAAGTCGTGCGTGAGATTACACAGCTTAACAAAAAAAAATTTGCATTGATATCAACCTCTGGTTTTATCTATTTGAAATGTACTGATTTCAAATATGAAGTTGTTATTTTTTTCCTGGAAGCTCTTATTATTTGCAATCGAGGTATTTCAAAATATAAAGAATTCTGTCCCCGTCTCACTGGCATCGTCGTCTATCAGAAGAAACATGTGATTAAAATTTCATTAAATTAGCTGGTGAGTAAAATTTTTTATATAGTCTAAATTTATTTATAACACAATTTGAAACACAAAATATCAAATTTGGTTTTCGTCTCACTGGCATCGTTATCTATTAGAAGATCCCTGTGATTAAACTCTCATTGAATTAGCTGGTGAATAAAAAAAAATTACATAGTCTGAATTTATTCACAACACAATTTGTTTGTGGACTGTCTCATGGCAATTTCGTGTAATGTTCCAGCAGTAGTCTGCCATCATATGTTTGTCTCATAGCCTACCCCTTGGTAGTGCTCCTCCATGGACTTGAGATCCTGATGGAGCCGCTCGCTTTTCTCGTCACTTTTACTGCCCCTAAGTTCTCAGGAAATCTATCAAGATGACTGTATAGGAAATAGAGTTTGACACTCATGTTGCATTCAAGGTCATGAAAAGCTGACAACGAGGTTGCTACAAGGGTTTCATATTTGTTACCATTTTTATTACTGAGAAAGTTTTTCATTGCCGTCACAAATGAAAGCCACTCTCCCCTTTCTTTATTATCCTTCTTACTGGCAAAGTCTTGATCACGTACAAGTGCCCGAATCTGTGGTCCATCAAACACACCTGCCTTTTATCTTCTTGAATATCAAAGGAGGGGAGGGAGAACCAAAACTATGTGTTGAAAGCATTTCCCGTCAGTATTTGATGCTCTGATAAACTGTTTCATCAGGCTTATCTTGATGTGGGGAAGAGGAAATATGATCTTTTCTCGAGAGACAATTGGATTATTGACAATATTTGGCATACCAGCTTCCAGAATTTCACGTAAGTGCCACTCTTTCTGGTTCCCATGCTTGTCTCTAACTTGGCTATACCACATGCAAAGAAAGCAGGGATACATTGCAAATCGTTTTTGTTGACCAAGAAGGAAGTTCACTATTTTGAGGTCCACCCATATTGTCCAGTTGTGCTGCGTTGTCCCAGTCTATGCGGTGGTCTGGGACAACGCAGATATAATTTCTAAATCAAATTGTAGCTTCAAGAGAAAAATAATAGAATATTCTTTCATCAAAGATGTCTCGAATTTCAACATCTCAAAAGATCATTGGAATCCGGACTGTATTACATCATTAGCAGTTAATAAAATATGTTCAAATATTATTGGTTCCAACAACGATCACCCTACCTAGGGTATATTCACCTGTGTCTTCCCATGTCCCCCTTCATGTACCTCATTACTATGTATATATTCTTGTACTATACATTTGTAATCATTCTGCTGAAGAGGACAACAGAGAGTGGTCGAAATATACAGGAACAATTATCTCACTTTTTATCTTTTTCCACCGACAGTGGGTTCTAAGTTTAAATTTTACCAATGTGTTACGACATTAGTGCAATCTAATATATGTATAAATATATATATATATATATATATATATATGTATATATAAATATACATATATGTATATATACTGTATATATATATATATATATATATATATACACACGTGTGTGTGTGTGTGTGTGTGTGTGTGTGTGTGTGTGTGTGTGTGTGTGTGTGTGTGTGTGTGTGTGTGTGTGTGTGTGTGTGTGTGTGTGTGTGTGTGTGTGTGTGTGTGTGTGTGTGTGTGTGTAAGTGGAGTAGGAAACACGGGAGTATTATTCTTAGTTTTTTTCCGACTAGTTCAGCAGTTATCCGAAAAAGCATCCCTGCGAAACTAGTCAGGAATAAACTCAGACTAAGACTGCTGTGTTTCCTACTCCACTTACGTCAACCTGTCAGAATGTCTCAACACACACACACACACACACACACACACACACACACATGTACATATACATATACATATATATATATATATATATATATATATATATATATATATATATATATTGGAGTAACGCGGCAAAATATTTTCTTTGAGGCATATTGAATTGTATGCAACAGCAAATTGAGCTCTGATGAGTTTCCGATGAAGATTTTCAAGTCTTCTAAAGATCTCTCTAGCATGGAGAGGTAAAGAAAAAACCAAGTTGCCGATAGAAGCCATCTAATGGGTAGAACAGGATACAAGACGTTTCGCTAATCACAGTTAGCATTTTCAGTTGTGACAATAGCAAAGAAATGGATGATTATAAATACAGAAGGTAAACACTAGGAAAGATTACAAAGAAATGACCGTTATTCTGGTCTGAAACTGGGAAAGGACACTTTGAATATCGGGGAAAGGAACGCGGGAAGGGGAACTGTGACCACTGGGAAAGGACACTCAGATGACCGTTACTGTGGCCTGGGTGTCCGTCGCGGACGGAGTGACTGCTCATGGGAGGGCTGATTTGTCTCGTAGCTGGGTTGTCTGGTTTGGCGGATTCTGAATGACTTGAGGCTGGGGAGGATGGTGGGGGCTTCCTGTTGGGTGTTCAGTGTAGGTTGGCTGTATTTAATGTGGAGGGCCTCAAGGAGGGCAAGGCGGCGCTTGTCACTTTCTTGGTCTAAAATGGTGGTATTGTCCACTAGGATGGATCTGGTGATTGGAATGTTATGGGTCTCCTGAAGGTGTCGCTTAGGGCCTCCATTGTTAAGGTGGTATGTCAACCGTCTGGAAAGGCGAGTGGTAGTGAGTCCGATGTAGGAATCTTGGGGCGTACAGTCCCCAAAAGGACACTTAAACTGGTACACCAGACACACACTCGATGTCGGATGGGCGTGGGGAGCTGTTATTTTTCATGATAAGGTCTTTAGTCCTCTTGTTCTTATAATAAATGGCAAGTTTAATGCGGTCCATCTCGTTGGTGGGGGTCACATTGTCCTTGATGATACGAAGAAGTGCTTTCTCATCCTCCTTATAAGCGCTCGACATGTAGGCCCAACAAATTGATGGCGTGGCTATGGGCTCTCCGTTAGGTGTTCTCTTCGCCAATTTCTTCATGGGCTCGGTGGAGAAAGAGGTCTTCAATCGTTCTGGCCGCTCCCTGTTGTACGGCCGGTACGTAGACGACATCTTCGTGAGGACCACCGACTCTGAGGAGCGTGAACACCTTCGCTGCCTCCTTCAGGAAGTGTCAGGCCTTCGATTTACGACGGAGGAGGCGACAGACGGCGTCCTTCCTTTTCTTGATGTGCTCCTCACCCAGAAAACCGACGGGAGCACCCACACAGCAGTGTACACCAAGCCAACTAATCCTGGATTGTGCTTGAATGGAGAGAGTGAGTGCCCTCAAAAATATAAGGACTCCACTATTGCATCCTTCTATAGGAGAGCCCTCACCCATTGCTCCAGTTGGACCTCCACCCAGAAAGAAATTGACCGGTCTACACAGCTCTTAGTCAACAATGGCCACTCAAACAGCGATTGCCAACGTGTACTGCGGGCCGTCATGAGCAAGTGGTACGAAGAAGGCAATACCTTTACCTTGTTCTATAGGGCCTACATGTCGAGCGCTTATAAGGAGGATGAGAAAGCACTTCTTCGTATCATCAAGGACAATGTGACCCCCACCAACGAGATGGACCGCATTAAACTTGCCATTTATTATAAGAACAAGAGGACTAAAGACCTTATCATGAAAAATAACAGCTCCCCACGCCCATCCGACATCGAGTGTGTGAGTCTGGTGTACCAGTTTAAGTGTCCTTTTGGGGACTGTACGCCCCAAGATTCCTACATCGGACTCACTACCACTCGCCTTTCCAGACGGTTGACATACCACCTTAACAATGGAGGCCCTAAGCGACACCTTCAGGAGACCCATAACATTCCAATCACCAGATCCATCCTAGTGGACAATACCACCATTTTAGACCAAGAAAGTGACAAGCGCCGCCTTGCCTTCCTCGAGTCCCTCCACATTAAATACAGCCAACCTACACTGAACACCCAACAGGAAGCCCCCACCATCCTCCCCAGCCTCAAGTCATTCAGAATCCGCCAAACCAGACAACCCAGCTACGAGACAAATCAGCCCTCCCATGAGCAGTCACTCCGTCCGCGACGGACACCCAGGCCACAGTAACGGTCATCTGAGTGTCCTTTCCCAGTGGTCACAGTTCCCCTTCCCGCGTTCCTTTCCCCGATATTCAAAGTGTCCTTTCCCAGTTTCAGACCAGAATAACGGTCATTTCTTTGTAATCTTTCCTAGTGTTTACCTTCTGTATTTATAATCATCCATTTCTTTGCTATTGTCACAACTGAAAATGCTAACTGTGATTAGCGAAACGTCTTGTATCCTGTTCTACCCATTAGATGGCTTCTATCGGCAACTTGGTTTTTTCTTTACCTCTCCATGCTAGAGAGATCTTTAGAAGACTTGAAAATCTTCATCGGAAACTCATCAGAGCTCAATTTGCTGTTGCATACAATTCAATATGCCTCAAAGAATATATATATATATACATACATATATGTGTGTGTGTGTGTGTGTGTGTGTGTGTGTGTGTGTATGTGTGTGTGTGTGTGTGTGTGTGCATATATATATATACATATATATGTATACATATATATGTATATATATATATATATATATATATATATATATGTATATATATATATATATGAGGAAAACACACAAGTAGAACAAGAGATTATTCTTTGACTAGTTTCGCACATTAGTGCTTCCTCAGAAAGAATGTTTGCACTATGGAACAACTGACAATGAATACAAAATGTATGAGGAGAGAGAGGGTATAAGGATAGGTCAATTCCTGTCCACGGTGGCTCGAAATCGTGTGGGCTGGTCCTGGCTCTCTGTGTGGTGCTACGGGTGATATTACGTCCTGTCTTCTTCCATTCTGATGCTGCATGTAGTGCTGTTATTTTTCATAATTGGAGGAATATAACCTGGCCTCAGGTTCTGAACCATCTTGAGAAACTGAGGATGCTAAACAAGACGAAATGGTGAATTTGTAGCAAATATCATTCTTGCAACTTCTTTGTCGAGATTTTCCTTTTGAGAGGCTGAAGATTTTATAATAAATCTGTCCAGAGATGTTGATGACTTTCTTTTAGATGAAAATGATTTAGCAGAAGTGGCGCCTGTGGAGGAGTCTGATAGTGACCTTTTTAATGGTGGAGTCAGGTTTGCAGATAATTCAAGTGGAGCCGATGATGAAGGGATTGAAGCTGTTGATACAGATCCTGAAATGGAAACAGAAAATTTTAGCATATTGCATAATTTATAAATGAATAAATAAATGAATGAATACAGTGTGATTTAGGCTACTTTTGAGTACAGTAGTTATTTTTTTAGATCATGATCATATTCACACAAGTCACTAAATTATTTGGAAATAATTAACAGGATATGAAATAAGTGGGCTTGGAATTCAGCCCACACAGGATTCAGTCCACTTTTAAATTCACTGAAAATAATCGGTTAGGTCAGGCTAAATCCCTTTGGGCTGAATCCCATGTGGGCTGAATTCCAAAGGAACCTATGAAATATATTACACAATGTTGAATGAAATGAATAACAATCATCTAGGCCCCAAATTTTTATTGTACATGCTCTCCATTGTTCACCAAATTTATATAGTTGCATATGAAAAGGGAGAAATGCACACATCATAAGTAAAATTATTTACCTGGGTCATCAATTTCTTCTTCTGTATGCTGTGGCTGACCTTGGCATTTATCTCTGTGAGATTTTAATCTTGACAAAATGCCCTGTAGTTCCTGGCTTCAGTCTTTGCATTTAGCTCGGTACCCTTTGGCAGAAGTTGTTGGTAGTTTTTCAAAATTATTCCAGACAGGATCATTTTTTCTGCCTGAAGGAACCACTCTGCCAGGTCCAGAAGACATCCTTCCTGGTTGATTCCAAAGCAGCAACTGACTCAGTGAGAAGCTGCTTACCTAGAATAAGTTTCAATAAGAATCTTGTTGAAACTTGTTGTGGTCTGCACAGTGATATATATACTACATGTAGGCTTATACCGTTCCTTGTATACTTGTGGCAAGTCTATATAACACTGCTCCTTATATTGATATGCTAAAAATGTCCTTTAGCAATCAGATCACATATCAGATAGCAACCCCATAATATTTAAAATCTAAATATATATATATATATAGATTTTTTTATATTTTTTAAAAAGATAAAAAAAAAAAAAATAGCCAATCTTGGTGTCCACTAACCCCATACAATAATACCTGTTAAGTTCGGCTAAAATTGGCATTTTAAAGCATAACAGTGCCTTAAAAATAGTTTCTTATTTCACTATAAAAGCTTATATTAACTTATACTGCATGGAATAAGTCAATAGTTGATATATTTGTCCTATATACAATGTTAGGTTTCTAGTTTTGATATATTTGTCCAATATAAAATGTTAGGTTACAAAGAAAGTAATGGCCTCCGCTAACGGACTCAGGGATCTGGATGTGTACGTCCTGTGTAATAGTAGTCCTTGATATATATATATATATATATATATATATATATATATATGTATATATACATATATATATGTATATATATATATATATATGTATATATATATACTGTACACACACACACACACACACATATATATATATATATATATATAGACATATATACATATGTGTGTATATATATATATATATATATACATATGCTTATATATGAAAAATATATATATATATACATATGTGTGTGTGTGTGAGATTTTGTGTTGTGTGTTGTGTGTGTGTGTGTGTGTGTGTGTGTGTGTGTGTGTGTGTGTGTGTGTGTGTGTGTGTGTGTGTGTGTGTGTGTGTGTGTGTGTGTGTGTGCGTGTGTGTGTGTGTGTGTGTGTGTGTGTGTGTGTGTGTGTGTGTGTGTGTGTGTGTGTATATATATATATATATGTATATATATATATATATATATATATATATATATGTGTGTGTGTGTGTGTGTGTGTGTGTGTGTGTGTGTGTGTGTGTGTGTGTGTGTGTGTGTGTGTGTGTGTGTGTGTGTGTGTGTGTGTGTGTGTGTGTGTGTGTGTGTGTGTGTGTGTGTGTGTGTGTGTGTGTACTGTATATACGAGTACATATATATGCACGTCTTGAATTAGTATTTTCTTTTATTGTTTCTTCCTTTGTAACATGTCAACCCTTGATGACTGAAAGCTTCTCTTTGAGTGAAGGTTACACAGTCAACAAAGAGACAATAAATTGCACGGAAACAAAACGCACGACTGGCTTTTAACGTTAAGCCACTGCGTTGGCCTTGGTCAAATGTTAATCATCTGCCCTAAACGATCCTCCTCATCGTTATTCACAACCTTTCTTCTTTCTGGCGCCCCTTGTTACTCCACTTGCAAGTCACTCATTGTACGTCAGCGATGCATGAGATACGTGATGCTCAAAGCATCATCACAGTCACGTAGCATGTCGCCTGAGAGTGTGATGTTGAACCGCTGAGGGAGATCGTGAAGAAAAAAAGCCGCTGGACTTGTACGCCTTGAGAATTCGCTGGCAATCGAGTCACTGCCACCACCCGCCAACCCCCCAACCCCCATTTCAGAGAGCCTGACGATTGCTAACGGTATGGGTACGCGTGTCGAACTGGTACTTGTAGGATGAAAAATCATATTGCCATCGAGGAAATAATGTGATGTTAAGTACTGCTTATTTTGTCTCTTCGTTCTCACGAAGAGATCGGCAAAATAAAACAGAAAAGGATAGGAACAAAGGTAATGGAAACAATTTCATGAAGGTTTACCATTTAACACAGAATGAATATATGATATTCAATGTTGGTTTCTGCTTTAGAAAGGTGATATATACTGACGAGAGACCTTTTGTTGGATGCAGAAAAAAGTAAGCAAACACCCACACATAAAAAACGAGCAATCAAAATAACTCAACTATAGACTCACCCCTGTTAGAGCCAGCCCTGTCATGTGCCGCAAACCGATTTTTTTTTTTTTTTTTTTTTTTTTTGGCCGATGTTTGGGTCGAATTCCCGCCTGGCCAGGGCT
>NC_134783.1:5796753-5799253 GCF_046742065.1 Oratosquilla oratoria
TTGAACAACACACTGCCACAGCCGTGCATTCATTATCTAGCCAGCATAACATTCATTTTGTTCCATCGGCGTGCATTTCCTTGACAAAGCCATGCGACTAATGAGATGCTTCTGGTGAAACATGTTTGCTCAAATATGTTAACAGGTGGCGAGGTCTGAAGGGGCGGGTGCCTTCTTGAATATAGGAGTGCTATGGTGCGACGGCAAGTGCCCCAAAGCAATCTTAGGGACACCCGAACCAGTCCCATAATGCAATGGAACTAGGTGAATATCTAATAACTTCCTAGATATAGCAGTCCTTTTGTAATAAAAGTGACTTCTTATAAGTAAATAAATAAACAAATAGATAAATAAATAATACATATATATATATATATATATATATATATATATATATATATATATATATATATTCACAGTAGAGGAAGAAACCAACGGTTCCCTACCTTTCCTAGACACTGTCATCATCAGATCGGACGACAGCGCTAGGTTCAAGGTATACCGTAAACCGACAAACAAAGACGACTTCATCCACTATTTTAGCGCACATGACGAAAAGACCAAATCAGGAGTTATCATTGGGTTTTATCTTAGGGCTCTTAGAATATGCAGCGAGGAGTATTTACAAGAAGAAATTAAATACATAACCGCTGCATTCAGGAACCTAAGGTACCCAGAGGGCATGTTAGGGACATCACTACGGAAAGCCATTAAAATCAGAGGAAAGAAAGTGAAGAGAGGACAGATTTACGATACCTTGTGGTTCCTAACTCTGGCCTCTCTCACATGCTTTCCAAAACGTTGAGACAGACAGGACTTATCATAGTAAATGACACAGGGAAGAAAATAGGACACTTGATCACAAACAAAACCAAGACGAACCGTGACAATAGCATCGTATACAAAATTCCCTGCAATGGATGCGACAGTGCATACTACGGAGAGACATACAGAAGACTTAACAACAGACTCAGGGAACACAAAGCGGACATTAGACACCACCGAGAAACAAACGCTCTAGTTAACCAGATAGACACAGAGGGACACCTACCAAACTGGGAGGGATCCACCATTCTATCCAAAGGTCTACATAAGACACAACGGAAAATAATTTAATCTCTTTACATTGCCAACCACAAAAACACAAACAAGAGAACTGGTGACTTGAAATGAACAAAATCCACCGCGAGACTTTCCCTCCAAGAATGGCTTCCCTGCAGGGAAAAAAAATACTTTTATTTTTTCTAGAGCCATTTTTCATTTTTATTTTATTTTATTTTATTTTTTCACCAG
This sequence comes from Oratosquilla oratoria, assembly GCF_046742065.1. NCBI lineage: Eukaryota > Metazoa > Arthropoda > Malacostraca > Stomatopoda > Squillidae > Oratosquilla > Oratosquilla oratoria. The sequence goes on from NC_134783.1 coordinate 5,798,047, forward strand.
AGCCATGTTTTTGCAGGTTCGATTTCCTTCAAACTATTGGAAGGCTAACTCATTACTCATGTACATCTGATGTCAAATAATCCCCAATAGATAAATAAATACTCATGTGCATGAAATATATATATATATATATATATATATATATATATATATTTTTTTTTTTTTTTTTTTTTTTTTTTTTAACAAATCAGCCTTTAATTTTGGGGGGAGGGGGATGGGTGAAACTGATCGGCAGACAAAGCGCCTCTGGTTCCACTGGCAGTGGTTGGGGGTGGAAATGCACGACAAGCCTTGCAATACACCGTTAGAGTACCATCACTGCCCCGATCGACTTCAAGCCAATCTATGTTCCACGAGCGTATTAGAGATTCATGCTTTACTGGTTTTCGTTTTCCTTGGCCCTTGTCCGTAGAGTTTGAATTAGGCTTTGCTGGTCCAGAAGCGGTTCCTGCCGTCAAAACACTCTCCCTCGATTCTGAAAAGACTGAAACTGAGGGCAAACCATCTTCACTCATCTTCACTCGCTTCACTAGAAATCGCTCCATGATGTACGATTACACTGGGCAACAACAACAAAAATTTTGCCTGGTGTTTGAGATATTTTAGCGAATTCTTATGTGGTTTTGCCTGCTAAATTAAAAAATTAATTCAGTTTTTTCCTATCAGGTCTAGTTTTTTTTACTCTTCTTATTTCCATTTTAGTTACGTTGGATGATAAAAATCCTCATAAAATATTTTCGAACAGTATACGACAATTGATATTTTGTGGCTTTTGGAATTAAACAAAACTGTTTCCTTAACAAAGTATTTTATTCATACATGAGCAAAACATAGGAAGAAATAGCGAGGCCATTATACAGAAAAGAGCACAAATATAAAAATAAAATAAAAGCTTTATGGCAGAAAATTCAAGGAATAAATTTACGTTTCTTTGTGCGCCGTGAATGTTGAGCCGCTGGTGAATCTCGTTTTAAACACCAGCAGTAGTCTGCCATAATCACAGAGTCCCAACGTCCTTGGTACCGAGTTTCCATCTCCTTGATGTCCTGATGAAATCGTTCGCCTTGTTCATCGCTAACATCTCCGAGATTTTCAGGAAAACGATCAAGGTGAATGAAAAGAAAATTCATTTTGATGCTCATATTTGCACCAATTTCACCAAAAGTTGATATTAAGTTGGCAACAAGATCCTTATAGTTGTCACTTT
>NC_134783.1:5814253-5839253 GCF_046742065.1 Oratosquilla oratoria
GTATATATATAAGAACATAAGAATGAAGGAGACTGCAAGAGACCCATAAGGCAAACACTAAGTAGTTTCATTTCTATTACCACCTGTCATCTTCATCCATAAAGTTGTCTAACAGTTTCTTACAATAGCTGATAGTTTCAGCGATCACTACGTTGTTACTAATTCTATTTCATTCGTTGACCACCCTAGTAGTAAACCAAATATTGCCTATTTCCTTCTTAGATCTAAATTTGTCCAATTTAGATCCATTACTACGAGTCCTGCCCTGTTGTCTTAATATTATGACCTTGTTTGTGTCACCCTTGTTCAAGCCTTTGATCCACTTAAAAACCTCTATTTGATCACCTCGCACTATGCGTCTTTCCAGGGAGTGTGATTTAAGGTCCCCAAGCCTCTTTTGGTAAGGTAAAATTCTGAGCCCATGTATCATTTTGGTCATTTTCCTCTGTACTGATTCTAGTGAATTGATGTCCATTCTATATTATGGAGACCAAAATTATACCGCATAGTCAAGGATGGGTCTAACTAATGCTAGAAAGAATTTGGTAATTACATCTGCGCTTCCATTTGTAACCGTCCTAGCAATGAAACCTAATGCTCTGTTAGCTTCATTCCTGGCGCTAATGCACTGTTTCCTGGATTTAAGGTCAGGATTCACTAGAACTCCCAAGTCTCTCTCGCGCTCAGTTTTCTCTAAAAATGTGTTATCTAAGCTATATCTCTTTTTGAGTTTGTGTAGCCCTACGTTTAACACGCTGCACTTTGAGATATTAAAGTTCATTTGCCATTTGACGGACCATGTGAACAATTTGTTAAGATCATCTTACAGAATCTCGGCGTCGTCTCCTGACCTAATTAGGCGTCCTATTTAAGTGTCGTCCACAAACTTACTAACATCACTATTAATCCTATTGTCCAAGTTGTTAATGTACATAATGAACAATAAAGGACCCAAAACCGAACCCTGGGGAACTCCACTAGAAACACTCCCCCATTTGGATTTTACACCATTTATGGTGACCCACTGTTTTCCGTCAATGATTCAAGCTCTAATCCATTCTCACACTTTTCCTCCTATGTCATGGGCTTTGATTTTATTTAGTAGTCACTGGTGGGGCACCTTATCGAACGCTTTGCTAAAGTCAAGGTAAATAACATCGTAAATATTATTGTTATCTGACACCTTATTAGGCCAGTCATTCTACGCCATTTTTGGGTCGAACCCACTACAAATTGCAATAGTAATGAAACATGTATTTTTCAATGTCAAATTTAGTGGAGAATGACATACTAAAAATCAAGGAAAATCGAAGCATTGGAACATTCCCAAATTTTGCAATCGTTAAGAGGTTTTAAGAGAAAATCTGCATAAAATTTTCAGTGTATATTCTAGACAAACAACTGTATACATGTTACATTACGACACCGGCATTCACCTTAGCTAAATTAAGATGACCATGGCCAAGGATCAAGAGTTGAATGAACTGAGAGTCAAGTCTAATCATGTTGCCAAGACATCTCCATGTACCAGACCACATTGACAAATGTTTATTCATCTTCAGGACCAGCAAGAGCGCATTCTTCTTCTGGATCACTTTCTGGTTCTGACAAGGTCACATTAGAACAGTGAAGTCCTTTGCATTCACTGCAGGCGGAAGAGCATTCCAGGTTGTACTTGCGACAGCTGCATCGTCGGGTGCTGCAGCCTGTATTGCAGCCACAGTGGATGGCATCTAGCAGGTAATCTGGAGCAGGCTTCATCTCGGTCATAACGGGAACCATTCTCTCGTCACGGATAGCCCATCCCCAACCATTGGCATCCATGCCAACTTCTTGCCACTGCTGAACCTGAACATACACCCGTAGGCAATGTTGCTTTGCAGATGCTGATGTAGGGGGCAGGGTACGAGGCTCAAGTCTGACAGTGCTTGTTGAAACCTTCTGGCAGAAGCGTTGAAGCCTCAGTATGTCCAGTGTTTCCCTGGGCTGGCCATTGTACAAGCAAACCAGGGCATTCTCTCCAGCTGTCATGACATCCTCTTTCGACGCTCCAGGAGTGTTGAACGTTCCCAAAAGCCCAGAGAAATACGCACTGGAGTTGTGCTTCTTCAAAGTTGCTGATTTGCCAATTGAGTACAGTCTTGACGTGGTATCACAACCCAGGAGTCCATGTGCCACAAGAAGCTTGTCACACACATGGCGTCCAAATGTCTTTTGTACTTGCTCGATAATCCAACATCTTGCTTGCCTCCTTGACGTCAGCTTAGGCTCAGGTCGGAAGATCAGGTTGTGTGATGTGGGCCCTGCACGACTACATAGGAGAACAAGAAGATCGGTGTCATCGCCAACTACCACGGTGTCCTTTGTGTTTGCACATGCAATGGCTGTCTCCACTATGAGGACATCTGCATCTGCCCTGGCATGAAGAACATCGTTGTGCTGCCGTTGAAGGTCATCACTCAGTAGATTGATGAAGCTTTGTTTATTTGTTTGGTTGGCAAGGAAGTCATCTTTCTTCATAGTACATACCATGTCCTTTGTGAAGTTGACAAGGGGACTGCTGTGAGATAGAACGCGCCTGCTGTGCGCTACATCTTTGGTGGAGGGTGCGCTCACATATCCATCAAACACTATGACAGCGTTACCATACCTGTCTCCAACATATCGTATGTAGTGACTGGAGATTCCTTCATAGGTCTCGCCAAAATTCCAAGGAATTCTGTGTACCAGTGCCCCACCATCCAGAACATATTGCACATTCTGTGGCAGCACTGTGTTGCGAACGGCAAAGGGGAGTTGTTTCCAAATGGCCTCGGCTAGCGCTGGCTTGTCGGCCTCAAGCAGGATATTAATGGTCTGAAACAGTGCTGGTGGGTAACTGCATAGTTCGTACTTGAAGACATCAGTGAGGTCATCACAGCGTGATCCTGCCGTACTCAGACGTTGGAACAACAGTTGTGGATCTACCAGAACAGATTCTTTGCCCCTTTTCACTGATGAACGTGTGTCTAAAGTCACAACCTGATTTTTTTTCTTGAACGTGTGATCAAGAACCTTTTTGCCAACCATTCCATCTAAGATCTTCCTGCCCACTGACGCTGCTTGGTCAGCATTGACCGGATCTCCAGCTGTGATGCCAGTGTCAATGCTTTGCAGAGTTGGATCGTTTCCAAAGGGATCCTTTGATGATAGGTAGCCAATGAGTTTGTGCGTGTCATCTGTGTCCCGTGCTTGTCGAGCTGCTCTTTGTTCTTTGTGCTGGTCACTGGTCCCATACTGCACTGATGTGTAGTCTTGCAAGGCCATGTTGACCTCTGCACATATGGGGGTGGACAGCAGCCACGTGATCCTTTGCGACTCGCTCATGCCATGACCCCTTGTCAGTCCCCCTGTGGTTTTCACACTTCTCATGAGCACTTGCTCGATCAGAAGATCTGTGGACAAGCCGGCCCAGTACCGATCTGAGCGCCGCACTACGTGATATCCATTCTGGAACTGGTGGTGGACCTCGGGATGCTGAATAGACAGTTGTGCCAGTCGCTGCAGGTAGACGTAAATAGATTTGGTGTAGAGATTGTGGCCTGCAGCTGCCAGGTAGGGCAACATGTCGTGCAAAGCGTGCACGTGCAGACGCCAGTCACCAGTGAGTTCCGACCTCAGGAATGTCTTCAGTATGTCAATCATGTCCATGTATTGCAGCCACCATAGCTGTGCAGTATGCAGATCCTTCATCGATTGTTGGGCAACATTCAAGATGTCACGAACAGAGTCCAGAACCGGAACTGAAAGGATATCTTCAGTGGAACACTCACCCTTCATCAATGAATCATACAGGTCTCGCAGCTCACACAGGTCAATTGGTCCAGCTCTCACACTTTGCGACCCTGACTCGGTATCATGTGGATCCATGGCTGCCTGTGCATCATCTATGCTTTGCATTATCTCGTCTTCACTTGGTTCGTCATCTCCTACAGTGCCCTGAGGACCATCATCCTTAGCCTGCGAACAAGTAGGCACTAGCGTACTAAGTATCCTTTCTGCGAGGAGAGTGTTCAGTGCTGCATCAACCAAGAGATGCCCACGGATAGCTCGGTCAAATGCCTTGCCAGACAGCATGTGCGTTACAGTGTTCTCGGCATACACCAGTTCCAGAACAGAGCGCAGTCCAGATCCTGACATGATATTTCCAATACTCCCCAAGAAGCTCATCAACGTGTGGAAGCCCCCCATGCGCAGTACAATCTTACGCAAGTCACTGCCCTCCGATTGACTTTCGATGATGGTAAGCGCCTTCCACCAAAGTGGTTGGTCAAATATGATGATGACCTTTGCGTTGTACTGTTTGGCGTGCTCAGATAGAAATGTCAGTGTTGAATAGATGCAAGTTGGATCACTGCTGTTCATGTCGATCATGGGAAGCAGGAAGACTGTAGACTGACCTGAATGTACACCAGTGTGCACGGCTTGCATCATGCCAGACCATGCTGGTCGTGGTGAGCGCAATGTGAGGGACAGCTTCCAGAGGAGGTCAAGGTTGGTAGATCTGTCCTTTTCCATCTCATCTTGTAGAACCTCATACCTCAGAGTATCTAGCCCATCGCAAGGTGATGTCAGATGTCGGATGTTTATTCGGCCCACAGCTACAATATCCTTCAGTGTCACAGACACACGTGACACTCTTGTTGATGTCCGGGTACCTGGAGTGACAGAAGCAATCACTCCCATCCCGTGGAATGTGTTGAGGCCATCTATTGTATGGATGTTGTGATCGACATTGTCCGCCATATATTGGATGACCTGCTCTGGCCGGTAGTTTGGTATGTCTGTCCCTTGTACAACTGCTCCACTCTGTTCATACCTTTGTATCTCACGATAAGAACTGCAATATCCGTGGGCATGAAGTGTGTCGATCAAGAACTTTGATGCAAAATGATGGTGCATCTGTACACCCAGTCCTATCTGTAAGGGTGCCAGCAGCACTCGGGGCCGAATTGCCTGCATGATAGCTTGCCCTAGAGAACCGACTTTTCTATCAGCATCTCGGCCCACAAAGAGTGTTTGAAGAGGGAGTTTTAGTGATTCAGGTAGGAACGACATGGCTTCTTCTGTTGAGGACATTTCAGTTGTACATGGGTACATATATATCGACTGTTGTACGGATTTCACATCACTTTTGATCAGTTTTGCTGCCGTCTTAATCAGTCTCATCTTCTCAGCTTCAGATGATGTCTCCTTTGGCCTCTGATGGAATTCGTGAATGATTGCAGAGGCCCTGTGGCGAAAGGTCACAACATTCTCTTTGCCATTTATTTCTGCGATGGTAATATCCTGACCAAAGTGCTTTTGGATACATTCCTTCATGTAGGTGAATCCATAAGGTGTGCAATCAGTTCCAAGAAGAAATTCCCCCATTTTCTCTATGAGATCCGGTATCGTTGTCTGTTCCTCGTCATTGGCTTTTATGAATGCATCATTCCGTGTGTCATCAGCCGGTCTACCATACTTAGGTCGCTTGCTTGGCACTGTAAGGAACTGGCGTGGAATCTGCTTCCCAGTTCTGAAGTTTATGCTACATATATTATGATAGACTGCGTCAGCGGCATGCAAGTCCTGGACGAATTCTACTCGAGCCTTTACTGTCTCTGACCATGCATCATTGCGTTCAACACAGCTCTCTGTAACCTTCCTCTGGAAGTCCATTGTTCGGACTGGTATAAGTTTATGCGTTTTTTGTCTGCCCTGGTACTTGTCTGGTGTTCCACAGAACAAACAGTGTTCGCTGTAGTTAAACGCAGAACTAGCAGATCGACGCGCACGCACAGTGCCGCTGAAACCACCAGTACAGTCATATCCCCGTTTTCTGATGTCTCGCTCAATAGACAGTTGGGAGCAGAAGCCCTTCCTACATTTGGTGTGTACAACTTGTCTAGGTGCGACACTGATATCAGCCTGCCGTAAAGTCATTTGCCTTGCTTATTCCATCACACCCCTTGGCACCTAATTTCCTGGTTTGTTCGCCGTTGCCGAGAGACTCGCTGCAGAAAACGCAATCATCCATGCTACTGGTTAACCTGAAAAGAAAATAACAAAAGGATATTAGACGTTAATTATCTCAATTTATTTATTTAATAATCAAAATTTTGACATCTTTTGAGAAATGTGAAAGAAAAAACAAAAGCACTGTTATAAAAAAATTTCATTCCATTTCTATTAGCGTATTTTCGTGCATAACTTTCAAAAAATGGTTGCTCGAAATGAATGTGTTCCAATGCCTCGAATTTCTTTGACTTTTACTATGTTATTACATGGATCAAAAGAAGCAAAAATGCCAAGTGTCATTACTATTGCAATTTGTGGTGGGTATATCCATAAAATGACTGGCCTATATATACTTTAGTGTAAAAATATAGAAGATTAGTCATACATGACCTACCCTTGGAGAAACCATACTGTGAATCACGAATCAAATTATGTCTCTCGATTTGATCTCTAAGTCTATTAACTATTATTGATTCAAGTACTTTACCTATAACTGATGTCAAACTGATTGGCCTGTAGTTGTATATAAACGATTTGTCTCCCTTTTTGAAAACAGGAACAACGTTTGCCTGCCCCCAAGCAATAGGCACAAAACCAATGTATACTGACTTATTAAGTATTTCTGTTAATTGGTCGCAGATTTCAAATTTACACTCTTTAAGCTTTTTCGGAAAATTTTCATCTGGACCCGGGGATTTTGTAGTTTTAAGTCTTTCAATCTGTTTGACTACTTCTACCTTACTAATATTGATATTTGATAGATGAGATAGAGGTAGATGGCAAGTGTTATATTTTTATGTTTTATGTATTTACATAATACCCTAAAGCGAGAAGGCGAATGGAGTTGCACAAACTCACTCTATGTCTCATGTCTAAAGCTTTATAATGTTCATTTCTATGCTGATGTAACAATATGTAAACTAAGTCACTGTATGCATTGATTTTGAGATGCTTGAGTAAGTAATATTTTATATGGGGTTTGTAATAGCTTTTCTGAATGGAGAAAGGGTGGAGGAGGAGAAATTTTAATTGGTTCAATATTATAAGATCACGCCCTTAGGGGAGGTATTTATATCTAACAGTAAAGATCATTGGACTAAAAAATCATGACGTTATTGCAGAACTGACCTAGTACCAAAATTGAGGATACCAGACAGGAGTCCCTTGGTGTAACTTAAAGAACCAAGTGTATTGATATTCGGGAAGAAAAGAAAGAAAAAATTAAGCTCCGGTTAATACTAAGTGGAACTTTACTAAGTCGGATGATCGGAAGCAAAGTGGCTTCCTACAGATGAAAATAGTGAGTGACCAATCATACGTAACAAAGACAATGGTGAAAGGAAAATGTAAAGTAAAAACACAAAAAAGACGGCCCATATAGACGGCAATAGAGTAGTGTAAGGAGACCACAGTGGGCCACAGTGGCGGCAGCTAGGAACGAAATGGATGAAATGTAACGCTACTAACGAAGAGGCTGGTGATTTAAATTAGTGCAAAATACTAAATCTAAAGGGTTTAGTACAAATACGGCTACGAGTGTACGGGTCATCGATCTATACTCCGTGTACGCAACCACAACCACGCAGGGCACGCAACCACAACCACGCAGTGTACGCAACCACAACCACGCAGTGTACGCAACCACAAACACGCAATGCACGCAGCCAGAGAGGGAGAGAGGGACGACAAACTAGTGAACGGGGGGACTAATACTACGAATGAACAAGGAACGACAAGCTAATGAACGAGGGGGACTACTACTACGAGTGAATGAGGAACGACGAGGTAGTGAACGAAGAAAAACCATAGGAGGCAGCCGATTCAAATCGACTTTAAAAACACTGAAGGTATGGCTACAGTTTTGAGGCACGAGTTTCACACCTCGAATATAAACATTCCTAAGTTTTCAGGGGAAGAAAATACAGTGGGAGTTAATAGGTTTCTCAGTCTAATTGACACTTTAATTGTCACTAAGAATATAGCAGATGAAAAAAATAGAATTTTTAAAAGAAAATGTAGATCCTGGGAAGGGTAGGGCTAGGTTTATTATAAATTTCCAGCAAATGGAAGCTATCAATTAATATGAAGCTTATAAGAAGGCATTCATTAAACATTTTAAGTCAAAATGTGATCAGGATCCTATCAGGTCTTTGATTTGAGTGATAAAGAAAGTAAAAACAAGTAAAACTAACACAGAATATTTAACAAAATTTGACAGATGGTCTAAGGACATGATGCCTATGTTGAAGGATTTAGATTGGATAGAAAGTTTGTCAGGTTACTAAATTAATAGTATTTCTATTATCAATACACAATTTTGATTAAATAACTGCAGAAAAGCTGTATAAAGATCTCAAATAAACAATGGATTTAGGGGAGATAGGTTACCAACTTCAAGGTTATAGCAAAAATAAAGCATTTAATCCATAGGTGATGATAGTGGGAATGTAACAACAGAAACTAGGAACTCTAGAAGTGATTACAGAAACAGAGGATTTTAACATATTTTTGGAAGCACATCAAGGAATGCTAGAATTGAATGTTGCAATTGTAATAAATGGGGGCATAAAGCTCAAGAGTGTTATTATGAAACTATTTGTAGAAATTGCAAGCATGAGGGTCATGATTGATATCATTGTAGAAACCCACCTTTCTGTTTGTATCACCAGAGAATAGGACATAAAACACAGGATTGTAGAGCAATGCCAAATTTTTGTATTCACCCAGAAACAAGAGGAAACCCCCAGACACAAAATAAAACAACACTACAGAGCTAACCATAGAAATGCAAATAAACATTATTGTGTAAGGGACAAGAGTGATAGAATGATGAAAGAAAACATCATAGACAATTGGAAGGACTTTTGTAGGACCTCTCATTGCGGGTAGTGTTCAATAAACTTATTCAAACGTTTATTGATACAAGATCTGTAGTTAATGTTATAACTAGCAAAGTTTTAAACCAGTTGAAACCAGGAGTAAAAATCTTGGAACCAAACCATTACTTATTGCAAGGAGTAACTAGAAGTCAGTTAAAAACATTAGGTAAGATTGAATTAGAGGTCATCTTATATAAAAATGAGCATTTGCACATTCCAGTGATAATTGTAGAAGAATCTGTTTTCCCAAGAGATTTATTGATAGGATTTGCAGCTATGAGAAAAGAGAGCATGATCATATGTCCTGCTGAGTTAGGGATCTTAGTGAAATCACAGTTAATCCCATTTTTAAATCAACCAGACTTAGAGCCAGTATCAGTAATAATATAAAATCTCTTGAAATACATAGGGAAGCTAATCATGATAGATTAGATGGTAGCGGGAAAGAGTGGTCCAGACCAACAGAAAATAAAGTCTCATATAGTGAACCCAACTCAGATGTTCAAGAAATTCCAAAAATTACTAATTCATGAACTACATATGCTGCTTTGCTAATTGTGGAAAGTGGCGTAATAAAGTCGACATTGTTATCCTTCAGAGCAATTAACAGGATAGTAGTGCAGTTGAAAGGAGTCATTGTAGGATTTGAAATTTTAACCATCCCAGAATCAATTAGGATAAGAGGTTTGAAATTGGACTCAGAGATTTATAAGACAAGCAAGAACATGGTAGAAATATTAGTGATTAGTACTTTGAATGAAGACATAGTCTTAAGGATAAGTACACAAATAGGATGTTTTCACGCTTGTACAAAATCCATTAAGATTTCAAATAAGAGTACTGAGGAGGTCGAATCGCTAATTTCATCAATCTGCTCAATTCAAGAAGTAGCATATTTGGGAGAGAAATACAAGAATCAACTAGAACCTCCTAGTTGTCCTAAGTTGGATGAAAGCTTAATTGTTTTGCTCTTGAAGCACAATAAAACAATTGCTTTGCCGGGGGACGCCTTATGCAAACCAGCTATTCTAAAATATCAGATCAAATTAAAACCAGGGACTCAACCTATCTATATACCTGCCTACTGATTACCACATTCCAAACTAGCCAGTGTAGATAAATTGATTACTGAAATGTTATCGCAGAAAATTATTGAACATAGTAATAGTGAATGGAATTTTCCTTTGATCCTGGTGCCAAAATCAGATGGTACCATACCTCCAGTTATTGACTATAGGAAATTGAATTAACAGATTACCGCTACCGGTAATAGGAGACATTCTTAGGAGTTTGGGAACCGAGAATAGGTATTTTAGCACTATAAATATCAAGTCTGCGTTCTGGCAGATCGAGTTGCATGAAGACTCACGAGAAGTCACAGCCTTTTCTACACCAACGGGACACTATGCGTTCAAACTAATGTCATTTGGGTTTTGTAATAAACCATTAACTTACATGAAATTAATTAATACAGTTCTAGATGGGCTGTTAGGAAACACTGCCAGTGTGTTTCTAGATGATATTTTAATAGTTTCCCAAACAGTGGTTGAGCACTTTCAGAAATTAGATTTGATATTCTCGAGACTAGTTGAAGCAGGATTGAAAGCGAAACTTGAAAAATGTAAGTTTTTGCAGGACAGTGTTATTTATTTGGGACATAAGATAGACAGGCATGGACTTAGTACAATGAATTCAAAAGTAGAAACAGTAAAAGATTATCCAGTTTCGAACAATGTAGAAAAAGTTAGAATTTTTAGGATATTATAGGAAATCTACCCAAGGATATGCAGACATAACTAATCTATTAAGTTCTTTGTTGAGAAAAGATTCAAAGTTCATGTGGAGACCTGCACAGCAGTAAGCTTTTGACAAGTTGAAAGATATATTCATTAGTTCTCCAGTTCTCATATTTCCCGATTGGGATAAGGAGTTCATTCTTTGTACTGATGCGTCTGACATAGGGTTAGGAGGTATACGGATGCAAGAGAGAAATGGAACGTTCAAACCAATAGCTTGCACATCTAGACTTTGTAATAGTACTTCATAACAGAAAGAAATGCCTTAACAGTGATATATTTATTAGAGAGTTTTAGAAATATGATATTGGAATATCCAATCAGAGTGTGGACTGATCATACAGCTATTCAGAACTTATTTAAGCATAAGAATCTTTAGGGCAGATTAACCAGGTGGTTTACTACACTTCAGTGTTATGAGGTTAAGTTTGAATATATTCCGGGTTGAAAGAATGTTGCTGCAGATGCACTATTTAGATATTAGCCAACCAACGACCCAACGACAGGGTTGATCAATTACGTCTGTAGTATAGATGAGCTAGTAACATTAGATGAGAAAATTGTAATAAGTGAACAAATAAAAGATAAGATTTGGAAAAAAAAATAGCCCAGTGCTTGATAAACCCAAGAGGAAATCCTCCAAAACTACCAAAAGGATATAAGATAGAGGAATTTCATTTGACTAATGGACTTTTGTATAGAAAAACAGTTGTAAGTGGGAAAGATATTTCTAGGGGCCCAGTGAATCAGTTGGTAATTCCACAAACTCTTGTACAAGAGGTATTAAAGTTACTTCATGATAGTGATTGTAGTTCACATCCAGGAAAGGATAAAACTTATAGACAAGCACAACTTAAATACTTTTGGCCAGGTATGAAGAAAGATATATATGATTATATAGAAAATTGTTTGAAATGTGCTAAGATGAAAGGAAATACACCTAAACCTGCTCCTATGTTATCATATCCCATCCCGCAGAAACCTTGGGAAAGAGTTCACATAGATACATTGGAGTTACCTATGTCTGAAAATGGATATAAATATGTATTTGTTGCTATTGATTATCTTTCAAGATTTTGTATTTTACAACCCATTCCAAATAAGAGAGCTGAAACAATTGCTTCAGTAATCTATGATCAGATAATCTGTAATTTCACTACACCTAAGATCTTAGTTTCAGACAATGGTACTGAATTTAATAACAAAATCTTGGAAGAATTATGTAGGTTATTTAAGATTCATAAAGTAAATATACTAGTGAATCATCCTCAGAGCAATGGAGTTGTAGAGAGGTTAAATAAGAAAATTATTACATGTCTTAGAGGTTTGATAAGCCCACATAATATAACTTGGGATAGTTGAATTCCTCGTGTTAAATGCACGCTAAACAACTAAAATAACACAGTTATAGGAGAAACACCCCATTTTATTGTTTTTGGGGGAAACAAAATTCTCCCATATGAAATCGTGATTGCCGAGCAAAAACCTGTGTATAATATAGATGATTACATCTCAAATAGGAAGATGACCTAAATAGACGAAAACATTCGGACTACGTTTCTCATTTACCAGTGTTTTTCTGGAAATAGGATACATACATTTCAAGTTATACATCAAAGAGTTATGGAACACATGAAAGAATATACACAAGAGATGAAAAAGCAACACAAAATAGCACATAAAATTGTGGTAAATTGAGATTAATTGTATTGTTGCATTGTTCTTGTTTTGCAATAGACTTTGTGTTGATGTATAAGAATACTTGTGCTGTAGGTTCCTTACATACCATGTGATTCTCATATGTTTCGATGCTCTATAGCATCTGTTGGTATTGTTTATATGTTTGGACCCTATGTAGACGTCTTTTGTTTTTGTTCAGGTACTTCCACTATGACGTCAATCTTGGCTTGTTTACGTTTTGCTTGAAGCTCTCAATAAAAGAGCAAACTTGGTTCCTGTTTTATTCTCAGCCATCCCAGCCAAATAGTAACAGCGGCGACGAGGATCTGAGGATTTGTTTTTGGATGGACCAGTTTTGTTTTGAAAGACGGGAATAGCTGTCTTAGTGACTGGTGGTGGAGATATACAAGGATGAAGATATTTTTTCTCTCCGATCCCGCTATCATGTGCACCCATGCCACTACTACCGATTTACAGATAGCCTTGGTTTAGCAGGCTACTAGTCATTTGTTTCACAAGGGTTAAATAAAATTTTACTACAATTCATGTACAATGGCAAATACCTCAGGTAAGATTGACTGTTTTGACCCCAATAGAATAAGATGGGAGATTTGGCTAAGCATGTTGCAGGCTCATTTTGCACATAATGGAATCACTGATGACGACAAGAAGAAAAATTCTTTATTAGTTTCGTTAGGAAGTGAAACTTATAGTACCTTAGCCTTCCTGAGTTCACCTGATTTACCTCATGTGAAAAACTATAGTGATTTAGTAAAGCTTTTAGAATCACATTACAAGGTTAAACCGAGCTATCATCGGAGTTCAATCAGATTTCAGAAGAGAAAGAAAAAATCTGATCAAAGTTTAAGAGATTTGTATGCTGACTTGTAAAATCTAGCCAAGGATTGTAGTTTTGGTACTTTATTTGATGCACGAGTGTGAGACCAATTGTTTATGGCTGTCGATACTGAAGTGTATTTCCCGAACTTGGTGGCTGAGAATTTAGATTTGCAAACCATGTCTTCCACGGACACTTTAGAGAAAATTTTAAATTTGGAAAAAGCTTTTGTTGGGGAAAAGCTCCCGACTACTGAAGTGAAGAAAGTGGGGGTCAGTTCTGAATTTTTCAATAGTCAGAAAAAAGAAAGTTGTAAGCATTGTGGATATCCACACAAAATTGAGAACTGTCGGTTTACGCACTTAAAGTGCACAGTATGTAACCGTTTTGATAAGAATTTTTCTGGTAAATACACAGGTTCTCAAGGTAAGCCTAGTGATAGCAGTGCCCAGAAAGGATCTTATGGAAAATTGAACAAAAATAAGAGGTTTGATAAAAAGAAAACTAATATGGTTTTCGAGGTAAATTTCTCAGGAAGAGAGAGATACTGGTATTGATGATTACCAGTTGTTACATTTAATGGATAGACCTAGCCTTCCAGAAGTGGTTAGTGTTAATTTTTCACATGAACCTGTACATAGTGTTGTAGGTAATGTTTTGCCAGTGAGAAATAAGGTTGATATTATTATTGAAGGTCATAATGTGCCTTATGAGATTGACTGTGGAGCCAGTGTGTCTACCCTAACCTTGCATTGGGTTAAGAAATTGAATTTAACTGTGGAGCCTAGTGATAAAATTTTAAAGGCTTATGGTAATAATGATTTGCATGTTTTGGGTAAGGTTTATGCAAATATGTTTTATAATGGTCACAATGTATTTCAAAGTTTGTATGTAGTTGAGTCTAATAACTCAAACTAATGTGGAAAAGATTAATGCCTAAAATTGGTATTGCACTCACAGGTATAGAGGAAGGAGTTAATGTTTTGGATTCCAAGGTACAATTAGATATTTTTTCAGCTGATTCTAGATTGCCAATTTCATGTGTTGTAGCAAAGGAACACCTAAAGAGCGGTGCTGTGCCTAGTTGGAAAAAGCAAGGCCTGTGCAGAAAAGTAGTAGAAGATGCTTTAGATGAGTTAGTTGATAACAATATCATTGAACCAGTACATTCTAGTACTTGGGCAGCTCCAATTGTACCAGTGTTAAAACCTGACAAAAAGTCAATGTGTATTTGTGTAGATTTCAAGGAATTAAACAAAAATATTTCATGTGACCAGTACCCTCTGCCTAAAGTTGATGAAATCCTTGCTGTTGTTGGTAAAAGCAAGATATTTTCAAAAATAGATTTAAAGGATGCTTATTTACACGTGCCAGTAGATGATGAGAGTCAAGAATTGTTAGTTATTAATACTCATAAAGATCTTTTTAAATATAAAAGATTACCTTTTGGACTTGCATCATCTCCTGCCATCTTCCAAAGATTGATATCCCAGTTATTGATGAATATAGATGGAGTATTTGCCTTCTTGGATGACATATTTGTTGGCGGTGAGACTAAAGAGGAGGATGATAAGTGATTAGATAAGGTGTTGAAGGTTTTTCAGAAACATAATGTTGCTATTAACAAAAAGAAAACTGTTCTGAATACTTAGGCTATGTCATTTCAGGTGATGGCATAAAACCTTCACCAAGGAAACTTGCTGCTATTCTAGAAGCACCTATACCAAGGTCTGTAGGTGAAGTTCAAACATTTTTGGGTCTAGTAACTTATTATTGTAGGTTTGTGAGAAATTTTTCAAGTGTATTAGCACCACTGTATGATTTACTGAAGAAAGATGCAAAATTTAAGTGGTCTTCTGTTGAAGCAAATGCATTCATTACTGTTAAGGAAGAGTTATCCAAATCTGATTTACTTGCCAATTTTGATGGTGAGCATGATGGAATTGTTGAGGTAGATGCTTCACCAGTTGGAGTAGGGTGTGTGTTAATACAAGAAATTAATGGTTGTTCACGACCAGTTTACTTTGCAAGTAAAAAGCTGTCTGCCGCTGAGCTAAATTATTCTCAGTTGGACAAAGAAGCTCTAGCGTTAGTGTACGCTGTAACTAAGTTTAAGTATTTTTTGCTTGGCCGTAAGTTTGTGGTCCGTACAGATCACAAACCTCTACTTGGTTTATTTGGTAAAGATAAACAGATTCCTGTCAATGCAAACGCAAGACTACAGCGTTGGGCATTATTGTTATCCCAGTATGGTTACAATTTATGTTTTAAGTCTGGCAAAGAAAATGTTGTGGCAGATGCCCTGAGTCGTTTGCCTGTGTCAGATTCTGTTTTAGACTCACATACACCTGCTGAATATGTGAATTTAGTTGAAAATTTGGAAGATCAAAATATTTCCTATGAAAGGGTTAAGGTTATGACAAAGAGTGACCCTGTTTTGAGTAAAGTGTTTCAGTGTGTTAAATTTGGTTGGGTATCTGATCCTGTTATTTCTGAATATGCAGCAGTTAAAGCAGATTTAAGTATATATGAAGATGTGTTGCTATTTAGGAATAGAGTTGTTATACCAGCTGAGTTAAGAGGTAGTGTACTTTCACAGCTACATGTAGGCCATAATGGTATCAGCGCTATGAAGGCTGAAGCCAGGAATTGGATATGGTGGCCTAAGTTAGACCAAGATATATCAGAGGTTACTAAAGCCTATTCAATTTGTTTTAAATTTTTTCAAGGTTCTCAGGAAGTTACCTTATCTTGGCCTGAGACGGGTAAGTCTTGGTGTAGACTCCATATGGACTATGCAGGTCCAATCAATGAAAATTATTTCTTAGTGATTGTAGATTCACTCTAAATTTATGGATGTTCATGTAACAAAGTCTACAACATCTACAGTAGTAATTTACATGCTGAGAAAAACTTTTTTGTAGTTTTGGGTTACCTGACATTGTGGTTTCAGATAATGCTTCATCTTTTGTATCTGAGGAAATGGAGACTTTCTTTAAAAAGAATGGAATTAAACATATGACTCCTGCCCCTTATAACCCATCATCTAATGGTTTAGCTGAGAGGGCTGTAAAAACTTTCAAGAAAGGATTAAGTAAATTTAAGGAAGGTGATATACGAACCAGAGTCTGTAGATTTTTGTACAATTATAGACGTTCAATCCATTGTTTCACAGGTAAATCTCCAGCTGAGCTAATGTTTAACAGAAACTTCAGAGGTATTATTGAGAAAATTAAACCACAAAATAAGAAGGAAAGGGTTTTGGAAAAAGAGTGTAAGTTTGAGAGGTCAGAATATAAGATTGATGATGCTGTTTTTGTAAAGAATTATGGCAAAGGTCATTCATGGTTGGAAGGAAAAGTAATTGAAGTTCTATGTGTGAGGAATTACAAGGTTATGTTAAAGGATTTTGGTAACATTGTTTGGAAAAGACATTCTGATCAACTAATGCCTAGATATACACCAACTGTTCCCAGTAACGACACTGTACCTAAAGATAACTCAGGTAGCAGTAAACCTTTTGTGCCTATGTCTCCTTCAGGTCAAGGACACTGTCCTGATAGTTCAGAAGTAATTGATAAGGCTGATGGAAATTCTTCTGTAAATGTTGATAATTTTGATAGTGCTGTTAATGTACCAAGTCCACAACCTGTTAGAAGGTCTAGCAGAATTGTGAAACCACCTGATAGATTGAATCTCTAATTATGGTGTTGTAATGTCTTCATTATGAAGATTAATGTTTCAGTTATGTTCCTATTGATATTCCTTTTTCAATAAGGGAAAAGGGATGTGGTAAATTAAGATTAATTGTATTGTTGCATTGTTCTTATTTTGTAATAGACTTTGTGTTGATGTATAAGAATTGTATACTTGTGCTGTAGGTTCCTTACATACCATGTGATTCTCATATGTTTAATACCCTGAAATATGTTTCGATGCTATATAGCATCTGTTGGTATTGTTTATATGTTTGGATCCTATGTAGACGTCTTTTGTTTTTGTTCAGGTACTTATACTATGACGTCAATCTTGTCTTGTTTACGTTTTGCTTGAAGCTCTCAATAAAAGAGCAAACTTGGTTCCTGTTTTATTCTCAGCCATCCCAGCCAAATAGTAACAAAAATAGAATTACAAATAGGAGATTTGGTCATGGTCAAATTACATACAACCCATAATAAATTTTCACCGAGGTACTCAGGTGGAAATAAATACAAGATCTTACACTTAGAAACTAGGGAAGTGTCAATTATATAAGTCGATGATTTGAAAACTTTTGGTAATGATGAGGAAGAAGAAACACAGTATAATGTTATTATGGAATATGTTAATTTTGGATATCAGGAATATGTATGTGTAAGTTGAGTATTAATCCAAATACTTTTTACAGATGAAGACTGCATTAGTTTTATTTATATGTATGGTGAGTACCTTCCAATGGAACCCAATACATCCGGGAGCCTTGGTACAGCATAAAGGAAACCTGATAATGGTAGACCATATCCTTAGTAAAATTTTAGATTATAAAAACATATCAATAATAAAAGATAATGTTGACTTCATGAGAGTGAATCTAAATTTATTAAAGGAGAACATCCCCAATAAAAATGTTGTTCAAAGGAAACTTGGAAGTAAAATAATTGAGATGGAGAATAAACTTGATGTCATAGATTCAAATTTCAAAACAAATGGTAGACAAAAGAGAAGTTTGGTTGTTTTAGCTTTAGGAGCTCTTGCTGGATTAGAATTATTCAATGTTGCCTTCTTTGCTGACTTAAAGATTTCTATGAATAGATTGAATGAGAAAGCAAAAATTGATAATTTACAAACAAGTGTAAAAAACATTCAGGAATTTATCCCTGAGATTACAGAAGATTTAGAGAATCTCAGTATAAAACAATCTGAAGAAGAGAACACCCTACTTCTTTTCTTTCTATTTGCACTTGAAAATAACCTAATGCAATATCAGTTGGAATCCTTTGTGCAAGATTTAGTTCTAGCAAATTCTGCTCAAGTCACATCTTCTCTTCTCCCAGTACCTCAACTTATTAGAATAATTAACTCAGCTAAGAAGGACTGGAATTTTATACCTTTCTTTGATGAAGTAAATGTTGCATTCTATTACCCATTACTAAGTGCATATTTAAATGTTCACCTCAGTAATAATAGAGGTTTCTTTCTCTTCTGATTTTAGATTCAACTTGTACAAGTTGATACCTTTTCCTATGAAGGTATATTCAGTATATGAAGTGGACATACCAGTTGCAGATCCACTTAATTATATCCTTTCTCTAGACAACCTAAAAGAGAGCAGTCTCCAATGATAAACTTAAAAATTGTAAGATCACTAATGATAAACTAAGTTGTAAGATCACAGTCTTTATCTGTCACTTTTCCCTTTTTGTGTTCCGTGAACCATTGAAAAATTCTTGTGAAGCTTCACTTGTCAGGAATGTGTCAATGATGAATAATTGTCATTACAAAAAGACTGTGGTAAACCAGATTTCTCATAGTAACATGGGAGGTTTACATTATCTATTTTTCCCAAATAAGACAAGAGTTTCGATTATTTGTCCAAGTTTAAGTCCTAAATTGGAATTGATTGAGGGTCTTATCTCAGTTTTTGACAACTGTGAAATACATGCAGACACACTTGCCACTATTGCTAACACCCTTAATACCATGCATTTGACTGAGGTAACATACCTCGCAAACATCAACATCACGTTACCCGAAAACTCTTCCCCTTTGAAAATTAGGAAAAGACCAATGTTGAGATCCTTTCAAATAATTCCTCAACCAATTATATAGTTATTTTCAGTGTCCTCATTTCTTCAATAGTAATTGCTCCTCTAACTTCATTTTTTATATTCAGGAAGATATGGACATCAAATAATATTCACCATTTATAGGCATGAATTGTTTTTTGTTTTTTGTGTCTTTTAAAGGTCAGTATATATTTGGTGCTACAGACATTTGTTTAGCTAATTTATGCAGAAATAGTTTTAATAGTTAGCTCCTTGTATAGGGTATTTTTCAAGAAAGAAAAATTAAGCTCCGTTTAATTCCCCTCTTTTATACAGGGAACTTGAAAAAGTCGGGTGATCGGAAGCAAAGTGGCTTCCTACAGATGAAAATAGCGAAAGAAAAATATAAAGTAAAAGCACAAAAGAAAGACGACTCATAGAGACGACAACAGAGTGGTAAAAGGGGACCACAGTGGGTCACACAGGTACCTTATCTAACCTTTTATTAGTAACTACCGAAAGAAAATTTTGTTAAATGCCTCACTCATTTTTTCCTCCGATCCTATCATGACATTTTCGTCAATTTCATTTGGGCCTATCCTTTCCTTGTTTTTGTTCTGTAGAGATGAAAGAATCCCTTGGGGCTGGATCTCGCTTGTCTGGCAACCTTAATTTCATAGTTATGTTTCGCTGTATTCTTTTTAACCAGTCTTGCCATATCGTTATATTTGGATCTAAGGCGTGCCACCCCTCCATCTTTTATTCTTATGTAAAGTCCTCTTTTCATTCCAATCTCATATTTCAGCCTGCCGGTCATGCATTTGGGAGTATTACTATTCTTTCGTATTGACTTGAGGGAAATAAATTAATTTTGTGCATTTAGAATTAAAACTGTTAGGTTACTGTACATTTCATCCAAATTGCTGACCGGTCTTGTAAGTGACCTGACCCAAGCTACGCATATTATCCTCCGTGACCCGACATCTGATCGCGCTAATGACGTCCGGACTGACATTCTATCTTACCCCGCCAAGCCCCCTGGGTCGGTCTCGTAAGTGATCAAATGTCTTAATACTCTCTCATCTCGTCAAAATTGGCTCTCCTGAAGTCAGGTACTTGGACGTTATTCGCACTATTTAACTCTTCTCAAATAGTATTAAATCTTATTTCTTGATGATCACTAGAACCTAGACTATCTCCTACTTTTACGTTTCTCGTTAGGTTCTCATTATTAGTTAAAAGTTCAGAGTATTCTCTCCCCTCGTAGGATTGGTAATCATTTGCTTTAGAAAATTATCCTGTACCGCATCTAAGAAATTTTGCTCTTCCTAATCTCCTACTAAATTTTCCCAGTCAGTGTTTCTATAATCAAATACTCTCATGATCACAACGTTTTGTACTGGGACGCCCGGCAAATTTCATGAATCAGGGGATCAGTCTGTTCAATAATGAGGGTAGGAGGTCTATATAGAACGCTAATGATAAGTTTCTAATTCTTGCCTATAATCTCCACCCAAATAGATTCCGTACTATTCTCTTCCTTAATCGAATTGTTAGCAATACAATTTATTGTATTTTTAACGAAAAGTGCTACTTCTCTCCAACTCCTGCCCAGCCATATTGATCCAGGATTCAGTTATAGCTATAATATCAAATCTCTACGCATGCAAAGCAATTTTATTTATTATGCTTCTGCTGTTTATATAGTAAACTTTTAGTTTATCCTCCCTCCACCTAATTAGGTGGGCTGATTCTATTATCTAAACCAGTGCTTCTCGACGTGGGGCGTATCCCCACAGGTGGGCAATTCGGTTTTTCAGGTGGGCAATATGTTTTTTTCAAGGCAACTGAGGAAGTTTGTTCATTTTTTTTTTTTTTCATTGGTGCCTTGTTCTTTTGAAGTGGTTTTAAGCCAAGGTTTTATGCTTTTTTCATCTGAAGGGGAGTTTATTTTTCAAATGCTAAGAATTGTATATCACCACATGGGAGGACATCGGGATTTTAAAGGTGATTTAAGTGGGCATGGCCTAAAAAAGGTTGAGAACCACTGGTCTAAACTATAATCCGATACCCCCCCCCCCCTATTCCTACGATTCCACAAAACAAAACAAAAAAATTCAAAAGAACAAAACCATGTGGCCGAAAGGTCCATAGGACATTTGGTACAATTAAGAACTTGGTACTGGTTTACTATCCTATGATTATAAAATGTTTAGTTAAACCAAAACACAAGTTAATATTATGATATTAACTTGTGTTTTGGTTTAACTAAAGCAGTACAAAGTTTCCTAATTGTACCAAATGTCCTATGGACCTTTCGGCCACATGGTTTTGTTCTTTTGAATTTTTTTGTTTTGTTTTGTGTTACTATTGCCATTCTTATTTCCATGTGTATATGAATGTGTATGTATTTTTTTATTATTAGCATTAACATTTCCATGTGTAATTGTGTGTATGTATGTATAATGTCCGAAGGTTTTAATGGCTATAACCTCTCCCAGTTTTCTTACTTCTGTATAAATATTGTGTTCTATTTTTTCTTTCTTGTACTCTGAGGATGTCGTAATAGACGAAAACGTTCAGTATTCCGACTTAAATTTCCCTGTGGTTTCTGCAATATCTTTTCGTCTCGCGTTATTGTGATTATTTTTGTTATATATATATATATAAAAGTGTGATTAATGACATGAAGAAAAAATCGTATACCTGGCGTACTCTCCTGAAAAACAGGGTGTCCAACAAAATTGACGTAAGAAATTTTTGGCGATTCCCTCAAGGTTTCAAAATTATAAATGGGCAATATTGAATGAAACCTATGAGGATATTTAATATAAACGGGCAATATTGAATGAAACATATGAGGATATTTAATATAAACGGGCAATATTGAATGAAACCTATGAGGATATCTATTATAAAAGGGCAATATTGAATGGAACCTATGAGGATATCTATACCCTTACGTTTTATAAGCGGCAATATCGGAATAAGTCTACGAAAAATATCAAAAGAAACCTTCGAAAGTTATCGAAATAAAACATCGAAAGAATTTGCGGGCAGAAATAGGAAACCAGTGAGGATGTCGATTTCCTCTCTACTGAATGTATTAGACGGGCTATGAATGTATTAACAGCTACTGCATGTATTAGCGGGCAAAAAACATAAACCATTGAGGCTAAGGTTCAATGGCATTAAACGAGAATAAACCAACAGAAAACATCGAAAGAATTTGTGGGCAGAAATAGGAAACCTGTGAGGATGCCGATTTCTTCTCTACTGAATGTATTAGCGGGCTATGAATGTACTAGCGGGCTACTGAATGTATTAGCGGGCTACTGAATGTATTAACAGCTACTGCATGTATTAGCGGGCAAAAAACATAAACCATTGAGGCTAAGGTTCAATGGCATTAAACAAAAATTATGAAATCACGGAGGAAGTCGGTTCCCTCTGGATTTAAAACGAATAGAGGAAGAAAATTACCTCGGTTTGAAAACGAAGAGGAAAAATATTACCTCGGTTTGAAAACACATGTGTCACGATCTAAAAATTGGAAAAAGAATAGGAAAATATTTTGGAAACTTGTTTATGTGAAACAATGTCTCAGGTTATACCTTTTCCTAGGAAAAAAGGAGCTACGAAAAATTTAAAGTCCCGCTATGAAATGAATTTATAAAAAAAGGTATGCGCGGCCAAAGTTTATACCTATCCTTGAGGAAAATTGAAGTCCCGCCAGAAAATGACACGAATGAAAAACAAAAAGGTATGTACGGTTGTCTATACAAGGCTACACCTTTTCCTTGTTGCAATGTATTTCCCGTTAGAAATAAATTATATATATATATATATATATATATATATATATATATATATATATATATGCGCGGTTATCGTGAAAGGAGCCGGAAAACTATCTAAAAAGTGGAAATTATAAAATCCTCGGTACTTGAGGCATGCGCGATTGTACATGTTTCAAGGATAAAAAATCTCTTTGGTACATGAGATCCCAAACTGTGTGAAATACAATGATTCCTCGGTAAACGGGGATTTGAGGTTGAAACATTTCCCTCGTCGAGTGTAATTATGCAGTATACAATTTAATAAGGAAGAAACATTCCCTCAATAGAGAAAGCCCTTCATGTGAGTAGAATAGTAAAAATGAAATCATTCTTCCATAAAAAAGAAATCCCACGATTTAAAATTATGCCGTGGAAAATAAAATCCCGCGAGTTTGAGCTAACCCCTCAATAAATGAGCGTCCAACATGTTAAAATAAATATATAAGTACAATTTTATAACTCCATCTGTGAGAGGAATTCTCGCGTGTTAAGAATTGAACGAGGTTGACGGTAAACCCTCGGTAAATTAAAGCCCCGTGAATAGATAAGTAGGACAAACAAGCTTTCCCTGTAATTGAGCTTTGCACGATTATACAAAAATTTGAGTTCTCTGTTACATTCCGGTTTTCTATACTTCAACAGCTATTGAGATGGACATTCCCTCAAGCTGGACAAGTGCAGTTCCTGTTAAGAAATTATAAGAAACAGATGCGCGTGTGATACAAAATCATCTTGAACACTTGTTAGTGGCCAATTAAATTGCTTGTGTCCAAATGACAACCGTCGGTGACTGATTTCTATACAGCAACGGCCGTTACGGTCAGAAATAAACCTATGGATGTCAGTATAGTGTATAAATATGGATTATATATATATATATTTAAGATTATTTCAGACAAATGAGAGAGAATGTGGGTGGGGAAGGGCAAACGAAGATGTGTTAGGAATAGAGTTTATTGCCCTAACGTTGCGACCAACTTGGTCTTCTTCAGAGGACTACAGCATTACAAACGGATCACAAACTTATTTCCATGTGTGTCAAATTTGGTTATTTTATGTTTAACAACATTGAATTTAAACAGATTAGAGGTCTCGCAATGGGGAGTCCATTATCTGCTGTCATGGCATGTTTATTCATGGAAGTAATAGAAATGGACAAATACATCAACATCATGGGAAGAGGTACCACTTGGTTAAGGTACGTGGATGACATAATCGTGGTGATGCCAAAAAGAACTAATATAGAAAATAAGTTGAGAAGACTCAACGCTGTGAATAAAGACATTCAATTCACAGTTGAACTAGAAAAAGAGTGTAATTTACCATTTTTAGACACGTTGATACACAGAGGTTCTCAACAGGTAAGTTTCTCGGTGTACAGGAAACCCACCAATAGGGACGACTTTGTCCATTATTTTTCAGCACACAGCAGACGTGTTAAAACGGGTGTTCTAATAGGTTTCTTTCTCAGAGCTTTTCGTATCTGCAGTGAAGAATTCCTAGAGGATGAACTTACTTACATCAAGAATACCTTTAGGAAGCTGAAATACCCCGGAGGTTTGATCACCAGGACAACGAGGAAAGCCAAGAAAATCTACGATGGCTCAAACGTCCGAACCACGGGAAAGGATAAGTCTCATTTTATTTCTGTCCCTAATTCTATAAACACCATAGCTATTGATGATTATTTGTCAAAAGGTGGAATAAATATAGCAAAAATATCTTCCAATAAAATAGGAAAAATATTTAAGAAACATAATAATATGCGTAATAATCTCAGTGTCATTTACCGTATTCCATGCAACGGTTGTCCATCATCTTATTTCGGTGAGTCAGGTCGAGGGTTCAATAAACGCTTGAATGAGCACAAAAACGATCTCAGGGCTCATAGAACATCTAACTCCCTGGTTCGTCACCTGGACAAATGTGGACATCTACCTGATTGGAACAACGCAGAAATTCTACACGAGGGATTTGAGAAGAAAATGAGAAAAACTGTGGAAGCTGCACATATCGCCGCCAACAAGAACAACAACGACAGAGACGGATTTAAATGCCTCTCGAAAGCAGCAAGTGTCCTAATAATTAAATCGTTAGCCAAAGGGAAAACATGACGCTCATACCTTGGCGGGTTCCCTCTCACTACGAATATAAGAATTGTGATCCGTTTGTAATGCTGTAGTCC
>NC_134783.1:5846753-5849253 GCF_046742065.1 Oratosquilla oratoria
GTGTGTGTGTGCGTGTGTGTGTGTGTGTGTGTGTATGTGCGTGTGTGTGTGTGCGCGCGCGTGTGTGTGTGTGTGTGTGTGTGTGTGTGTGTGTGTGTGTGTGTGTGTGTGTGTGTGTATTCACTTGGTCTTTGGATCACGTGTTGGACTCGTGATCGACAGCTATTTCCCTCCTGGAAGAGAGCTCAGAGCTCGTAGGTCCGATATATGGGTAATGCTATGACCTTGCACACACACACACACCCAACTCCCCGCCCACGAGAGTCAGAGTAACGACCCGAGGCACAGCGATACCGAAATAATTTCGGCCCTGGGCAGGATTCGAACTGGGTGCTGGGAGCATTTCTGCTTCCCAGTTCAGCGCTCTACCAACTATGTGTGTGTGTGTGTGTGTGTGTGTGTGTGTGTGTGTGTGTGTGTGTGTGTGTGTGTGTGTGTGTGTGTGTGTGTGTGTGTGTGTGTGTGTGTGTGTGTGTGTGTGTGTGTGTGCGTGTGTGTGTGTGTGTGTGTGTGTGTGTGTGTGTGTGTGTGTGTGTGTGTGTGTGTGTGTGTGGTTCGTGTGTGTGTGTGTGTGTGTGTGTGTGTGTGTGTGTGTGTGTGTGTGTGTGTGTGTGTGTGTGTGTGTGTGTGTGTGTGTGTGTGTGTGTGTGTGTGTGTGTGTGTGTGTGTGTGTGTGGGTGTGGGTGTGGGTGGGTGGGTGGGCGGGTGGGGTTGGGTGGGCGGGTGTGTGTGTGTGTGTGTGTGTGTGTGTGTGTGTGTGTGTGTGTGTGTGTGTGTGTGTGTGTGTGTGTGTGTGTGTGTGTGTGTGTGTGTGTGTGTGTGTGTGTGTGTGTGTGTGTGTGTGTGTGTGTGTGTGTGTGTGTGTGTGTGTGTGTGTGTGTGTGTGTGTGTGTGTGTGCGCGTGTGTGTTTTACTGTAGCACCAACAAAAGATCTACTTGTATAGGTTCAATATATCATAGGTGAGCTTCATGTGTTGGCAACAATACGTAATCGTAAGAGATTCAGCCCTTCATTACCGGTGGAGTAACAGAGATGTGAATAAAATACCCTAGCAATACCCAAAATGACAGGATTAATATGAAAGAAGAAAAGAGGATGAAAATGAAAAAAGAAAAAAGAAAAAGAAAATTATTAGCAGAAGATAAAGAATAAGAACAGCAACAAGAGGAACAAGAGGAAGAAGAAAGAAAAGAAGAGGAAGAAGATAAAAAACAACAACAAGAGGAATAAAAGGAAGAAGAAGGAAACATAGGAAAAATAGTAAGAAAATGAAAATAAGGAATAAAAACAAGGCATGTGCAAGCCTGTACTCCCTGTATGCCCAAAGCAGTGTATGTTGACGTTAATTCGAAAAGATCCAAGAAAAGGGCCATGCGGCTGGACTCGAGCCCTTGGTGAATCATCAGATTACTACTTTGACCTTATCAGTTCTGACACTACTCAGCATGCATGCAATTCTTTCCCAGCTGGTCCGTCCTCGTCTTTGGATGCTTTAGATACCTTCCCAATGCACTCACTAGTAGTGACATGATTTTTTCCTGCGATACCTTGACTTCGTAGTTTTCAATATACTACGTGGGCCATTTATTGATATACTTATTTATCTATTTATTTATTTATTTGTTTGTTTATTTATTTATTTATTTATTTATTTATTTATTTATTTATTTATTTATTTATTTATTTATTTATTTATTTATTTATTTATTTATTTATTTATTCATTTGTTTATTTATTTTTTATTTTTTATTTATTTGTCTACTTATCTATTCATTCATTTATCTTTTTTCGCAGTATGCCAAACTGGGATACGTTAGGTCAGGTTTGGTTTAAGATAGTTTAAGTTATGATAGGTTAGGTTTGATTTAGTTAGGATAAGTTAGATTAGGCTAAGTTAGGTTATTTTAGGTTTGGTTAAGTTAGGTTAGGCTAGTTTAGGTTGTAGGTTAGGTTTGGTTTGGTTTAGTTAGGGTGGGTTAGGTTAGGTTAGGTTAGGTTAGGTTAATTTAACTTTGCCTATAGG
Organism: Oratosquilla oratoria; assembly: GCF_046742065.1. Taxonomy (NCBI): domain Eukaryota; kingdom Metazoa; phylum Arthropoda; class Malacostraca; order Stomatopoda; family Squillidae; genus Oratosquilla; species Oratosquilla oratoria. The sequence continues at coordinate 5,848,779 of NC_134783.1, forward strand.
TTAAAGTAGGTTAACTTATCTTAGCTGAGCTTAACCTAGGTTAGATTAGGTTAGCTCAGTATAGCTTAGCTTGGCTTACCTTAGCTCAGTTCAGCTTAACCTAGGTTAAATTTGGTTACCTTACATTGGCTTAACTTAGTTTAACTTAGGTTAAATTACCTTGGCTTAGCTCAGCTTACCTAAGCTCTGTATAATGATTCCAAAATCGGGACGGGGCCCAGAAGACGGGAAAGGGACAAGTTAGAAAAAAAAACTCGACCCACTGCACTTCCCCGACACAGTTATGGCCAACGTCATATTCCGGTGATCGAATGCCGCGGCGGTTCGGTATGCAAGGGACGCGATCGTAACACACGAGACAATCTTTTCCTTATTTTGCTCCCGGATGCTTGGCGAGTGGCGTTCCAGGTCTCCAATTATGAATCTTACTTCGTTGACCCAAAACTAGTCGGAGGATCAAGGATGAGCCTTAGCG